>NW_007378411.1:0-47143 GCF_000475195.1 Diaphorina citri | reverse complement strand
GATGAGTCATCGTCGTTGTGGTGGTTGTTCTTGCCGTTGTTGTTTTGGGCAGATTCGTTGTCAGGGGAAGCTGGGTTGTATTCGTAGATCAAATCATCAACTTTGTTGACGTTGGATGGGAGAGCTGGGGCATTGTTTTGAGCAGCAGAGTGGACGTTGGACAGAGTAACGTTCAGGCGACTGACAACCATTCCCTTTTGTTTGTTGTAGAGTTCGGGACTGATGACAATTTTGTCGGTGGTGACTGAGGATTGGATGGTGTAGTGGCTCAGGTCTCCAGCAATGATGACTCTGCTGGTTGAAGATCTGGACAAGAAGTTAAGAACTTGGTTGCTTGATGGTTCAACATCGTTGCTTCCGGGAAGTCCGAAGTGGTATTCGATTCTGGAGTCACAACGACTGAAGTTCTTGGTCTTGATGATGTCAATAAGGTCTCCGTTTGATCCCTTGAGGTTTGGCATGGGGGCGAGTTGAGGTTTGTTTTGTTGTTCAACTTGTTGCAGAGGTTTGATGTCGTACAAGGTTTCACATTCTCCAGTGACGGTGTCTTCCATGGTCTTGAAGGTTCCGAAAGGTTTGCCGTTCTTGGGTTTCTGGTTGAGACGCGAGCTGACTTCATTTTCGGCTCTGGTGTCAACTTGGAGTTGACTGACAATACTCTTGATGATGTTCAGTTCCCAGGTTGGCAGGTTTTGGCTGACTTGCAGATTCTTAACCTGTCAAAAAGAAAAGACGATACATGTTTAAATGTTGATGTAATAGAAGGACTGTTTGAAAACGACCAAAAATATTCAGTTGATGAAGAGTGGCGTAAAGAAAATATTAATTTGTAAACAAAAGCGAACACTTACAACTCCATTCTTGAATTGGATGGCGAATGGTTTGTCACTGAGTTGCCAGTTTTGGTAGTTGAGGTATTTGTCTGGGATCTCTTGGTTCCAGCCATTGGTTAGGTTGGCGTGAACATCAGAGTGTCTAGCGTTGGTGACCCAAGCCAAGACTGAGTCTTGATTTCTGGGTTGAACCTTGAGGGTGGCTTTGATGATGGTTCCGGTGTATTGGTCAGCTACATCATGAAGAGCAGCTAGGGTGCGGCCTTGGATTTGGTATTCATAGACTTGTCCTTGTTTCCATGCTGAAATTGTTTTGGTTGTCGGTGACTTCAGTAACGCTGTTCTTGGAGGCTCTTTGGTCTTTCTTGTTGACTTGGATTTTGGCGTTTGCACCATCGTTGTTGGAGGAAGAGGGTTGCATGTCAATAACATGTTCTCCGTTGTTCAAGACGATTTTGAGGTCCTTTTTGTTTTCTCCGGATTGTTTGACCAGGATGGTGACGTTTTCTTGTCTTTGGGTTTTGTAGTCAACTCTGTTGTCTTTTCTTTGTTTGGGAGCAGAAGTCATGAGCACGTACCAAGAGTCTTTTTCAAGGTTCAGTGGGTAGGTCTTGTTGTCGAAGGTTTGACCGGATGATCCATCAGCAACACACACAGCTGAAACACAAAATTAGCAAAAGTATTAGGTACTTTAAGTAAGGTAAGTACCCAACCTATGTATTTTATTTGCGATTTGAAAATACCATTCAACCATTAACTGAAATTTTCTTTTAACACTAAAAATGACAAGACAATGCATACAAGTGCAATTGAGCAATTGTTTGTGTATGTTCTGTAAAATTATACTCACGGTTGTATTGGCCATTGAATGCAGCGTATCCTACTCTTTGGTCTACATCGTATTGAGCGTTTTGGATGAGGATGTGTTTAGCCATGTTGGAAAGTGGGAACAGAAACAACCAAGGCAGCGACGAGAACAACAAGAACAACCAACAACGTGGAAGTTCCAGCCACCGCCTCATGGTCGTTGAACAAGGAAACCAACTGTGCTTCAGTACCAAGGCCATGCCCCAATGTAACCAAGGATACCGTGCTGAAAACACCGTTGAAAAGAAGGTACGTGATCACTAATTAATTGTATAATGATAACAAATTACTAGGATTCCTTACCATGATAGCCAAACATACACTGAACACAGAATAAGCTATGATTCTACAATCACAAGGACATTGAAGAAGTTACTAATTGGTGTTTTCTGTTTGCAGATCGATGCCCACTGTGTTCAAGACGGACAGTTAGCCAGACAATGGAAAGAACAAGCTCGCAGAGGTGAACACATCGCTGCCATGCAAAAGAAAAACCCCAACAAGACCATCACCGTTGAAGTACCAACCAAATGTGTTGCTGCCTAAATAGAACGGCACAACCTTGGAATAACTTCCCATGGGATTATTTATTTTGTAGAATAGTTGAACTTAGTCGTAGATTTAGAATTTAGCACGTAGAGTAGTCCTTATTTAGTTAATTAGTAGTAGATCCCACCAATGTAGCTTTAGTTTCCTAGAGAAATATATATGTAAACATGAAATATCAGCACAGAAAGTAAATATTCTTCTTCTTTTCCTTCTAAATATATCTTTCTAAGCTTGAAAATCATGATACTATTTTACTAATAGTATTTATAAAGGATGTCAAAATTAAATAAATTCATTAATACTGAAAATTATGAACAAATATAATAAACTACTCAGTGAAAATCCAAGACTCCTTTACATCAAGGGGGTTCAAATCCCGACCAAGAATGATGGAATTGTATCCTACAATATGACAACAGTAAAAGAGCGCCCTACATATAGTGGGTACTATGCTTCTTGCTTCTACGTCTAAATCAACAGTCTAAATTTTAAAACAATAAATCATGCACTACAAGCACGGCGAACATCATGACCGAACCGTACATTTCCCGAAGTTTGTCTCGCGGACACTTTTATCTACATCCTATAATGAACCTCTCTGCAAAGTTAGAGATCCCTGAGACGAAAGGTAAAGTCAGTAAAAAGCCGAATTCCTTTACCTCTTTTTCCAATGTTAAGCCCTGAATAGCAAAACTTAGGAAGTTGGAACTCAATAATGACCGACCCTACATTTCAGGAAATCGGGCCCAGGGCCTTTTTTGATCTACATAATTTATTGAACCTCTGGGGGTTTAGTTTGCTTGACTTAGTCTGAAATCTAAAGTCCCGAGGACGGAGAATTTTTTTCAACTTTCTTCAAAATTATGGCCGAAAATAGCGGCCAAACCGTACATTTCTCGATGAACGTCCCGCAGACACTTTTGATCTACATTCTATAATGAACCTCTCTGCAAAATTTGAAACCCCTGACCCGAAAGGTAAAGTCAGTAGAAGACCGAACTCCTTTCACTCGTTTTCCAATGTTAAGTTCTGAATAGCGAAACTTTGGTCCTAAATAACGGCCGACCGTAAATTCTTGGAATCCGGGCCCAGGGCCATTTTTGATCTACATTGAACCTCTGGGCTTAGTTTGGTTGACTTGGGCCGTAATATAAAGTCCTGAGCACGGTATTTAAAGCATTACGAGCATAATGGAGGGTTCATGTGATTGAGAATTGATACATTCTTTACGCCACTCTTCATCAACTGAATATTTTTGGTCGTTTTCAAACAGTCCTTCTATTACATCAAAATTTAAACATATATCGTCTTTTCTTTTTGACAGGTTAAGAATCTGCAAGTCAGCCAAAACCTGCCAACCTGGGAACTGAACATCATCAAGAGTATTGTCAGTCAACTCCAAGTTGACACCAGAGCCGAAAATGAAGTCAGCTCGCGTCTCAACCAGAAACCCAAGAACGGCAAACCTTTCGGAACCTTCAAGACCATGGAAGACACCGTCACTGGAGAATGTGAAACCTTGTACGACATCAAACCTCTGCAACAAGTTGAACAACAAAACAAACCTCAACTCGCCCCCATGCCAAACCTCAAGGGATCAAACGGAGACCTTATTGACATCATCAAGACCAAGAACTTCAGTCGTTGTGACTCCAGAATCGAATACCACTTCGGACTTCCCAAGTTGCCTTCAAGGTCGAACCTTTGAACAAGAACATGGAAGAGAAAATCTTCATCGCCACCCAACACCCATACACCACCATCCAAAACATCCTCAACTTGACCCCAGCTGAAAAATCACAAAACACCAAGGACATCAGCGTCAGAAAAACTAGAGAGGTAAGTGAAAGCCATCATCAGCATAAGTGTTATATCAAGAACGAAATTCGGACATGAATCACCACAATTGTGAGGCATGAAATTAATTACAATGTTTCTTCAATTTTACTTCCAGTGGACCCAAACTTACGGAGAATCCAGCACTGGAGTTGCCATGAAAGTTCACTACAACGGTGAAGACAAAGCTGCTGACCTCGCATCCTTCTTGAGATCAATGCAAGGTCATGACCTTACCTCCTACGCCTTGTTGAACAACTTCAACGTTGAAATCAACAGACACAGATTCATTGTTTCCCACGATGCCCAAAAATCATCTGCCAAGGCTATTAGATTCTACGCTAGCTACAGAAACAACGAAGAAAGCCGACTGAGAAACGCTGACAAAAACAACAATGACAATGCTAACAACAGTCCTCTTGAAGCTAGAGCTTCATCCGCTATTCCATCCACCCCATCCAAAAATGGAGCTGAAAAACGCCAAGAAGAACTCTTACACAAAGCTACTTCTGGAATCAAAGGTAAGTATTACGATCACATCTCTACCACTACTTTTAATGATATAAAAAGTAGGTACTATTGATTCCATTGATAAATACATTATGAACATGAAATGGGTTCTTCTAAAAGTTACTGTCTCGATTTAAGCTCTTGATTTTTCTTTGGTATTTCCAGATGCTGCCGCTACTGTAGTTGAAAATATTACGATCACATCTCTACCACTACTTTTAATGATATAAAAAGTACCATTGATTCCATTGATTAATACATTATGAACATCAAAATGGGTTCTTCTAAAAGTTACTGTCTCGATTTAAGCTCTTGATTTTTCTTTGGTATTTCCAGATGCTGCCGCTACTGTAGTTGAAATCCTGACCGAATTCGAAGGAAACAACAACGCTCAATATGTTTTGACTGCTGCCATTGCCAAGAGCCCAGTTGACAAGAATTCCAAATTCCTGTTCTTCTACCATGCTTCTCCAGCTCAATCATCCAAATTTGAAGTAAGTATAAAACAAATCTATCGTACAACATTGATTTAACATTTCACAGTAGGTAGAGGAAAAATTTGAATGTTACAAAAGGCCTAATCAAAAGCTCTCTTAAATAACCATTTTCCCTTTCACTTTCAGATGGCTGTTGCCGCCACTGCTCAAGTTCCCCAACTTTCCGAAATGAACTTCATGAGATCTGAAAAGGAACTATATAACATCCACTGTCATTTCTGTCATTTAAAGAGGTGTGGGGATATTTGACTTTGACAATAATAATAATAATTTAATAATGAACAATGATTTCACTTTCAACCCATGGTCTAACAAGACACATTCCACTGAGACTTACATTTGTTTCTGTGCTCTAACCATCATTTCCACATCCTGCTGATCTATTATGAACAATGATTTCACATTCAACCCATGGTCTAACAAGACACATTCCACTGAGACTTACATTTGTTTCTGTGCTCTAACCATCATTTCCACATCCTGCTGATCTACAATCCCTGCAAGGCCTTGGACAAACACTTCCGGGGCGGTGAAATTTTGAAAACATTCTATACTTCCAATGTCTTCACTTTCTGGGGACGTTTTATTTGACATTTTAAATGGGCTCCTCAACTGTTACCTATTGGAAAGAGAAAGCCATTCTCTGAAACAAAAGAACTGAGAAAAAACCAGGACAAAGTAAAAATTGTTGGGCGAATCCCTACTAAATACCTACTAGAAAAGTAATAAAAATACTGATTACTGAAATGACTGATTTCAATAATCAGATTTTTGAATTTTCGCGCTAATAATAATCAATCTTTGTTTACTTGAGAAGTTCACATGAATACATTTAGAGCGCAGCACCAATACGAAAATCAAAACGCGAATTTTCCTTGCGGGTCATAAGTGTCATATCTACACGATATGTTGCGGGTGATCAAAAAGTATTCGTTTCTCGGAACTTTAGATTTCGGCCCAAGTCGTTCAAAATTGGCAGAGATGTTTGATAAATTATGTAGATCCAAATGGCTCACAGGCCGGTTCCCAGAAAATTATGGTTCAGCTGTTTTAAACAAATGGAAAATAGGTACCTATCAAAAAGTATTAGGTAACAGAATCATAACTTACTTATCCGTAAAATTCTGGACTGAAATTTGATCCTAAGCATTTATCTAATTTCAATCCAGGATTTTACTGAAATCAGGAAAATACCTACTCGTTTAGGTTCCAGGCGGAAAATAAGTCTGTTTGATCTTGATTTTGTACACAGTCATGTCTGATTCCGAAGAAGTTACCTAGGTATGTACATACCTAAGATGTACAGGTAGGTACCTGTATAAAACTATGATGTCAACTGTTTAAATTTCCTATAGGTACCTATCAAAGTATATACCTACTGACCGTACCTACCTCTACTCCTCTTTGAGTGGATACCTACCAAAGTAGATAGGTAATAGGTACCTACTTGTCACACCACTAGGTATGACACGTACCTACCTACCTACCGGCTTCTAATAATATATTACTTATACTAGCCGAAATTCGTCGCTTCGCTCCGGATTTCTGCTAGAAAAATCCTTAAGGCATGGCCGTTCATGTCACTCATCCATTTAGTGGTCTTGCTCGACGTAGCTTAACAAAAACGAACCGGAAATTAGCCCATAACCTTCACGGGAGTGCAAGCAATGAGTTGACAAAGTTTCATAGCAATCGGATGAGCGGTTTGGCCAGGCATAAAGTTCGAACACACACACACACATTCATTTTTATATATTAGATAAAGGGAGAACGGGCTCTAGTTTTGATTTTAAATTATTACATGAAAGTAAAATCGAAAAATCAAATCAAGAACAATAATAATAAACTGAATATTAAACAATTTAGGTAGGTACATAGGTACTGATTTTCTTTAATCACGAACGAATAAACTACGGGCTAAAAAATTCCCGGAGGGACGGGCCCAGCTTGTTATAAACAGAAACAACCAAGGCAGCGACGAGAACAACAAGAACAACCAACAACGTGGAAGTTCCAGCCACCGCCTCATGGTCGTTGAACAAGGAAACCAACTGTGCTTCAGTACCAAGGCCATGCCCCAATGTAACCAAGGATACCGTGCTGAAAACACCGTTGAAAAGAAGGTACGTGATCACTAATTAATTGTATAATGATAACAAATTACTAGGATTCCTTACCATGATAGCCAAACATACACTAAACACAGAATAAGCTATGATTCTACAGTCACAAAGACATTGAAGAAGTTACTAATTTGTGTTTTCTGTTTTCAGATCGATGCCCACTGCTATGATTCTACAGTCACAAAGACATTGAAGAAGTTACTAATTTGTGTTTTCTGTTTTCAGATCGATGCCCACTGTGTTCAAGACGGACAATTAGCCAGACAATGGAAAGAACAAGCTCGCAGAGGTGAACACATCGCTGCCATGCAAAAGAAAAACCCCAACAAGACCATCACCGTTGAAGTACCAACCAAATGTGTTGCTGCCTAAATAGAACGGCAGAGTCTATGATATTTATGTACAATGTACAATACAATTTTATAAATATTTGTAATATATTATTTAGATTCAGGTTTTAGTGTTAGTTGTTCTTAGGTAGGTAGTTTGTAGTTTTAAATTAGTTACTTGTTCCATAGTTTTTAGTTTCTAGTTTCTAGAGTAAATAGTTTAGCAGCAATTATAAAAAAAATATAAAAAAAAGAAATATAATTTTAATGTGATAATAATCATTGAGTTTTTATTTATTTTATTTTCCTTACACTATAAAATACAATAATTATAGTAATCTACATAGCCAACAGTGATAGTGCTCTGCCCTCAGAGGGAAACCTCGAATCAATTTTTTATCTGTAAAAATAAATATTAATACAGGGACATTGTTTCCACATTCAAAGTAAAGTTCCAGTTACACTGTGATAGAGTACTCTCACAAGAGCTTCATTACAAGAGCATGTGATAGTAAACTGACTTAACTGGTTAAACCTGATGGAAATTGTAGAATATTAAGAGGGTTTTTAGGGTTGGTTTAATTTAATAGAACTTATAGAGTAATATTAGGGTTTATTAAAGTAATATAATATACACATAAACAAGCTACATAAACACAGAAAGACATACAAACATATATAATAATAATAATAATAATAATTTTATTGAGATCTTATGACTACCTTTAAATGTCCTTCCAACTGAGATGGGCTCAGTTTTTAATTTCAAACTTGAGTCTTATCCATTATCAGAAGAGTATGGGGAAGAATCATTTGATTTGTTCACATTGGTAGAAGATGCACTCTGTGCTATAGACACCTTACCACTTTGAGGAACTTTGACATCTGAAAACAGGACAGTAAAACACAAAATTCAAGAATGCAGTAAGTAATATTAGTAGTATGAGAATAGGCCTTTGATTTTTTTGTACAGTGAACATAAGAAACCATCTTAACAGAGAGGTTTGGTTAATTATTTATTTAAATTTGATATGTGTTCTTGGCTGCATTTGAAGAAATATTTAAATTTAGGACCAACATTTTTACAAAGCTTAGAGAGAGGTTTAACTTCTTAGGACTTTACATACCTCCCTCCAATTGTGTGCTATCTTTGGCTTCAACTTCAACAATTTCTTCAGGCATTTCTTCATTTTCCATATTTTTCTTTTGAATTTCATGCACAGCTGAAAATGGAGCAAAAGTTTCAAAATAGGCAGGTATACAAGGAAGATGAGCTTTTGAAGAGACTTATTTTCTTAATGGATTTCAAAAAGCTCTCTACCACCTTAGTGACTAATATATATCAATAACTAACCTGCTTTGAAAATCGTAAATTATATTTTTTTCTTCGATAGTTAATCTGAGATTACCTACTTCAAACTCTTTTATAGGTAGTACAATGTATGTAAATTAATGTATAATATGTAGGTAGTCTAAAAAAAAATAACTAACCTGCTTTGAAAATCGTAAATTATATTTTTTTCTTCGATAGTTAATCTGAGATTACCTACTTCAAACTCTTTTGTGACCTGATGACAGAAAGACACTCCTAGACGACAGAGGTTTACATCTTTCTAATGGGAAATTTTTTTACCTGCAAAGGCCTGAGGATATTGATTTTGTAATTTAACTTTAAGACCATTGATTTTCTTGAAAATATACTCAAAATCTTTCTTCATTTCAATAATCAACTTTGTGTTTTTCTTGAACTCGGGAGCAGCTGTTTTCATCCGGTTGGATGATAATGTATTACAATTGGCCAACATTTCATTGGTTTTCTCAAACTTTTGAAGCCTGGAAATAAGAATAAAAACAAATTATTTGTGATGTTGTTAATTTAAGATGATTAATAATATAATAAATAAAAGTAGCTTCAAGTTCACATACAAGTGCTACTCCCTACCCGTCACAGAGTTCTCATAAGCAAAGACCAAAAGATAGCTACAGAGTATCACAGAAAATTGTCCATTCTGAGAATGGTATATTTCAGAACAATATCCATAATATATTATAACTATATAACATCCACTGTCATTTCTGTCATTTAAAGAGGTGTGGGAATATTTGACTTTGACAATAATAATAATAATCAGTGGCGTAGCATGGTCTAAAGTCAAGTGTAAGGCGTGTAGGGTACTAATTTCCATCACCATGCACATTACTACATAAGTCATGCACAAATGCACATGCTAATGATATGATGATATCTACTTATTATCAGATAGGTTCTTAAAATTTACACGAAGGTAGGATACCTACTTGCCCCTAGTATCAATGTTATGACTTATGACAATGATTTACCGACCAATAGGTACCTATATTGACAGTGTACGAGTAACGAAAGTATTTTATTATTATTATTTATTTTTTTTTCTCAGAAATTTAGCTAAGTTAACTCTTTTGCATCATTTCCAGGTATGCAACACAACGTACTTTACGGCTGTGAGAGAGGAGGTTTACCGCTGTCGGAAAAGATTTTGCCCCAATATCTGAAGGAGCTGGGCTACCGGACCAGGATAGTGGGCAAATGGCATCTCGGCTTCTACAAGAAAGAATACACGCCCACCTTTCGAGGATTTGAGAGCCACTTGGGATATTGGACGGGACATCAGGACTATTTCGACCACTCGGCAGAGGAAACAAAGCCATTCTCTGAAACAAAAGAACTGAGAAAAAACCAGGACAAAGTCAAAATTGTTGGGCGAATCCCTACTAAATAACTACTAGAAAAGTAATAAAAATACTGATTACTGAAATGACTGATTTCAATAATCAGATTTTTGAATTTTCGCGCTAATAATAATCAATCTTTGTTTACTTGAGAAGTTCACATGAATACATTTAGAGCGCAGCACCAATACGAAAATCAAAACGCGAATTTTCCTTGCGGGTCATAAGTGTCATATCTACACGATATGTTGCGGGTGATCAAAAAGTATTCGTTTCTCGGAACTTTAGATTTCGGCCCAAGTCGTTCAAAATTGGCAGAGATGTTTGATAAATTATGTAGATCCAAATGGCTCACAGGCCGGTTCCCAGAAAATTATGGTTCAGCTGTTTTAAACAAATGGAAAATAGGTACCTATCAAAAAGTATTAGGTAACAGAATCATAACTTACTTATCCGTAAAATTCTGGACTGAAATTTGATCCTAAGCATTTATCTAATTTCAATCCAGGATTTTACTGAAATCAGGAAAATACCTACTCGTTTAGGTTCCAGGCGGAAAATAAGTCTGTTTGATCTTGATTTTGTACACAGTCATGTCTGATTCCGAAGAAGTTACCTAGGTATGTACATACCTAAGATGTACAGGTAGGTACCTGTATAAAACTATGATGTCAACTGTTTAAATTTCCTATAGGTACCTATAGGACAACTAATCCTCCCTTATCTTTTCCTTAGGTGAAAAATACCCTCTGGGAAGGAGGTGTCAGAGGTGCTGGTCTGATATGGAGTCCCCTACTTGAATCCCGAGGGATATCTACAGAATCGCCCGTTACGCTGGATTTGCTTACAATTCTGAAAATGTTGTTGCTGTTTCAAACCAAGCCGACCAATTGAAAGTTAGAGTTAACTTTGCCGAAGATCTGAAGTCTGCCAACGTTTCCATTGAAGCCCCACACGCCAACTCTCAATTCAGAAACATTCCAGTCCCAGAAGTTGCTAAAAATATCCTCGTCCAAAACGCTCAACGAGACCTTGACCAAAGAGTTGGATCTGCTGCCTACAATGGTCAATACAACGGTAAGTTGTAATATTAAGCCATGGAGGGGTATCAGTAATAAGTAAATAACCCACAATAAGTATAAGTAATAATATTATGGTGATGTGCATGATGTTATCAAGGTATATTGAAAAATTTGATAATGCTACTTGGAAAAGTGAGAAATATATTTGTTTTTGAACAATAACGACAGTTCCTATCATTAAAACTAAATTTCGATATTAACTTTTTGTTCTAGCTAAATGTGTTGCTGATGGATCATCCGGTCAAACCTTCGACAACAAGACCTACCCACTGAACCTTGAAAAAGACTCTTGGTACGTGCTCATGATCGTTCAAAATTGGCAGAGATGTTTGATAAACTATGTAGATCCAAATGGCTCACAGGCGGGTTCCCAGAAAATTATGGTTCGGCTGTTTTAAACAAAGGGAAAATAGGTACCTATCAAAAGTAGGTAACGGAATCATAACTTATCCGTAAAATTCTGGACTGAAATTTGATCCTAAGCATTTATCTAATTTCAATCCAGGATTTTACTGAAATCAGGAAAATACCTACTCGTTTAGGTTCCAGGCGGAAAATAAGTCTGCTTGATCTTGATTTTGTACACAGTCATGTCTGATTCCGAAGAAGGTACCTAGGTATGTACATACCTAAGATGTACAGGTAGGTACCTGTATAAAACTATGATGTCAACTGTTTAAATTTCCTATAGGTACCTATCAAAGTATATACCTACTGACCGTACCTACCTCTACTCCTCTTTGAGTGGATACCTACCAAAGTAGATAGGTAATAGGTACCTACTTGTCACACCACTAGGTATGACACGTACCTACCTACCTACCGGCTTCTAATAATATATTACTTATACTAGCCGAAATTCGTCGCTTCGCTCCGGATTTCTGCTAGAAAAATCCTTAAGGCATGGCCGTTCATGTCACTCATCCATTTAGTGGTCTTGCTCGACGTAGCTTAACAAAAACGAACCGGAAATTAGCCCATAACCTTCACGGGAGTGCAAGCAATGAGTTGACAAAGTTTCATAGCAATCGGATGAGCGGTTTGGCCAGGCATAAAGTTCGAACACACACACACACATTCATTTTTATATATTAGATAAAGGGAGAACGGGCTCTAGTTTTGATTTTAAATTATTACATGAAAGTAAAATCGAAAAATCAAATCAAGAACAATAATAATAAACTGAATATTAAACAATTTAGGTAGGTACATAGGTACTGATTTTCTTTAATCACGAACGAATAAACTACGGGCTAAAAAATTCCCGGAGGGACGGGCCCAGCTTGTTATATATTAGATGTGTCAGGTTGTCAGGCAAGATAAGTAGATACCTACTTGGACTTAGTAGGAATACCTCTAGGTACCTGTCAGTCTCTTGTCTAGAAGTATTTCCCATCGAATACGTCAAAAAGAATTCACCTTTCCATGACCATAAGATACGTCAGGCTAAACTTGACTCTTGAGCTCTGAGTATCTTCAATAGGTACCTACCTACCTATGGATTGATGGATATCCAAGTCATCTATTAATAGCTCTTCTTGAACCTATTGAATACTAATCAAAAATTTTATATCTGCTTTTAAAAGTAGGTACCTACCTAGATGGATTGATGGATATCCAAGTCATCTATTAATAGCTCTTCTTGAACCTATTGAATACTAATCAAAAATTTTATATCTGCTTTTAAAATCTAGAAATTATAATTAGAATTCCTTATAGTGTCCCACACAAAATGTAGTCTTTGAACTCACAATCCGTTTATCATCACGAGTGACTGGTGTAAAACTATTTGTTTTCAAAAGTTGAAATTAAAAAATAAAATCCCGGCACCGCGGTCGAAAATATCTGTTTTAAAAATTCGCCAATTATTTTTCGATAGTTAGGAATCGCATGATTTACCGGTGTGAATTAGGTAGGTACTACCTATCAATAAAATTTGTTGGTATTTTCCTTTATTCTATTTACCGCTAGAAGCTGGTACCTCCTGTACCTACCGCTATAAATTTTATTGTTGTGATGCCCTAACTAAAGTTCTTACATTAGGAAGATAAAGATTGTTTTGTCTTTGTAAAATTTTATCGTCTCTCATTGAATGGTAAGTAAGATTTAAAATTATCAACTTATGTTTTTAACGTAGGTAATTACCTAGTCGGTCTTTGTATCAAAATGAAACCTTTTTACGACGCACCATAATAAATTAAAATAAAATAGAAAACCTTTTCACCTTACCTAATTTTGGGAATTTGGTATTTTCGGCACATCCACTAAAATTCTGATTTTTTGTTTTTCTTTTTCTTTAATGTATTTTTTGCAGTGTGAATAGTTGGTCACCCATTCAAGAACAGAACAGTGTTTAACTCTGGTTTTCCTGTTCTTATTTTTGTATTACATCCGCTGAGATAGGGAATTATCATGGGATTGAGTTCAATCCTAGATTTCCCCGGGCATTACCTAGGTTAAGGAAAACGGTCAATATCAATCCTGATATAATCCGAGTCGGGGATTAGGGGAATGAATCTTGAACTTTCTGGCAAAGAATTTCTGCATGGATAACGGTTGCTCTTGATGATATTTATGATGGGATGACCCATGTTTACATTTTTATAGTTTCTAAGTAGGTACCTATTGTGCACCTCCAGACATTAATTTCACCACTACCTTACAAATGACTTAATTAAGATTCTTATGTTGTTAGTTGTTATACTTAATGATACTTGAACTTCCTCTATTCACAAATACAATTTGGCAGATCATGTTTGACAAATTTTTGGCAATTCATCGATAGCGAAAAGATAAATAAACACAAATAGGAAGGCTCGAAAATACTGACGACTTTGAAGACACTCTCTTTGTACCGTGTGATTGTGTCCCCTGTTATAGGCAATGCATGACAATTTTTGGAAAAAAAAACGAAAAAAAAGCAAGTTCAAAGTTCTACTTTTTACGTAGGTACCTACCTATAACGTAGGCATATTATGTCTCGGTATTTACGAAAAAAAAGCAAGTTCAAAGTTCTACTTTTTACGTAGGTACCTACCTATAACGTAGGCATATTATGTCTCGGTATTTCACAATTTGAACTCAAAGCAGTAGTCTTCATATCAACTTATTTCTCACCTTTTGAGAATGAACTTCTCATAAAACAAAGTATTCAATCAGTCATTGCCTCCTTATTTATCACGCAGATTGTTATGTAAAGATATTATGATATCGTCTATTTTATTCTTGCTATCTTTATTGTTCTACGGACAGTTGGACAGTGGTTCGTGGTTACAGATATCGCAGTGTTTGGTCAGAAACAATATCGGTCTATAATATCTACGGATCGGTTTAGATCTATGGATCGGTCAGATCAGTCTTAAGCATTGTGATCAGTAGAGTTACTGTTTGCTGTGGACACCTCAGGGACTCGCAACTCGCGTAATTATCACATCCATTCTAATTCTTAAGGTAAGCAATACTCATACCTAGTACCTAGGAGTTACTGTCCACCACATAGGACTGATAATGGTGAATACCAAATTTAACATGGTTATCAGTTCGTTTTTGTCCACTTTTTTTCGGTACATACTTGGAGTTAAGTCACCATGCAATCGGCATCGGCACATGTATTCGAAATTTAGGGTAAATTCTAGAATTTCCTCTGTGTGATGAAATTTTCCTTGGAAAAAGGGTTTCATATACAAAACTGGAAATATCTGATTTTCAAAGGTCCATAAAATACATCCTATTCTATCTCTTTAACCCCTAAAGTTTTAGGGGACTTCGTATGTTCTTTTCTCTAGTCAAAAGAACTTTCCTCTCATTTCAGATGGCGTTTGCAGTTCTCCCTCTTGCCTTCACGCTGTCCATGGTATTCGTAGATTTAGTTGCATCCTCTGGCCCACCTCATATCATATTCATCTTAGCTGATGATCTGGGCTGGAATGATGTTGGCTTTCACGGTCTCGATCAAATACCCACCCCAAATATCGACGCTTTGGCATACAGTGGGATAATTCTGAAGAATTACTACACAGTCCAGCTATGTACCCCCTCCCGTAGTGCAATAATGACTGGAAAGCATCCCATTCATACAGGTAAGCAAGCTAGGAGAACTGCAGTTGGGTTATAAAAGTAATAAATTAGAATAGAATAGAATAGAATATACCTTGTTTATCCTGCCCGAATAGGACTGAAAAGTCCCTTTACCCCAGCAGTCTAAACAAGGTCTCGTATATTTGATGGGTTATTAAAGAATAATACATACACTAACAATTCATTAAAAAGACCTTGCTTAACTAAAAAAAAAAAGGAAATGTAAATTAATAGGTGATAATAGAAAGTGACAATAAAGTAAAAAAGGAAAGTAGAACAACAGGTAATTATAGGTAGTACAATGTATGTAAATTAATGTATAATATGTAGGTAGTCTAAAAAAAAATAACTAACCTGCTTTGAAAATCGTAAATTATATTTTTTTCTTCGATAGTTAATCTGAGATTACCTACTTCAAACTCTTTACCGCAAGTGACCAATAAAAGTAATGATATGATGATATCTACTTATTATCAGATAGGTTCTTAAAATTTACACGAAGGTAGGATACCTACTTGCCCCTAGTATCAATGTTATGACTTATGACAATGATTTACCGACCAATAGGTACCTATATTGACAGTGTACGAGTAACGAAAGTATTTTATTATTATTATTTATTTTTTTTTCTCAGAAATTCAGCTAAGTTAACTCTTTTGCATCATTTCCAGGTATGCAACACAACGTACTTTACGGCTGTGAGAGAGGAGGTTTACCGCTGTCGGAAAAGATTTTGCCCCAATATCTGAAAGAGCTGGGCTACCGGACCAGGATAGTGGGCAAATGGCATCTCGGCTTCTACAAAAAGGAATACACGCCCACCTTTCGAGGATTTGAGAGCCACTTGGGATATTGGACGGGACATCAGGACTATTTCGACCACTCGGCAGAGGAAATGGTTAGAAAAAATGAGGTATAGGTAATCTGTTTTAAATAAGGTGCTTCACCTTTTGCAAGGCGCCAAAACACGTCTTAAAGGTCAAGTACCTAAAAGTACTTACCTAATGGTAACGAAATACGAGCTGTTTTCTACTGTTACTTTTCAGTCCTACCCCAGCAAGTCCTATTCTACTGTTGTGCACATTGCATATATATTAAAAATACCATCAGGCGTAGGTATTGTAATCGGTAATTTAATTTTTATGATCTATAGATCCATTTCTCCTTACAGAAAATGTGGGGTCTTGACATGAGAAGAGATTTGGAACCCGCGTGGTAAGTACTTACCTAATGGAAACGAAATACGAGCTGTTTTCTACTGTTACTTTTCAGTCCTATCCCAGCAAGTCCTATTCTACTGTTGTGCACATTGCATATATATTAAAAATACCATCAGGCGTAGGTATTGTAATCCGTAATTTAATTTTTATGATCTATAGATCCATTTCTCCTTACAGAAAATGTGGGGTCTTGACATGAGAAGAGATTTGGAACCCGCGTGGGATCTTCATGGCAAATATTCCACCGATGTATTCACAGCAGAAGCTGTTGATATCATTCACAACCATTCAACTGACGAACCTCTATTTCTGTATTTGGCTCATGCGGCAACCCATTCTGCCAATCCTTATGAGCCTTTGCAAGCACCTGACCATTATCTGAACATACACAGACATATTGAGGATTTCAAGAGAAGTAAATTCGCAGGTAAGAGCCAAAGTTACCTATAAGGCCAGCCACTCACTATCGGGTAGGCCTGACAGGTACACCTGATCAGGTCCGTCTGTCAGGTCTACCTGATAGTGAGGGGCTGCCCTGAGACACCCAATAAGGGGTTTAGACTAAACATATGAACAACCTTTAACCATGGATTAGTGGAGATGCCAGAATTCCTGAATGAACGCGTCAAAACCAGACGGTAAATTTTGCATCTCCACCAAAATGGATCACAAGTTAGTGGAGATGTCAGAATAACCATTCTCAGTTTACTTATTTATCTACCTAAATAGTTCTCGCTCACTCACTTTCTTTTTCTTTCTCCCTAATTCCTAGTTCTAATTTCAAAGGCCAAATTTCGTTTATTCTGTAAATTACTAGTTCAATAAAACTGATAAATTAACAAAAAATTAAAAATCTTTTTCCAACTGTTTTCAGCTATCTTGCACAAGCTGGATGAATCGGTTGGAAAAGTGGTCGAAGCATTGGAACAAAGAAGAATGCTGAGTAATTCCATCATTGTGTTTGTATCGGATAACGGAGGTGCTGCTGCCGGCTTTAATCTGAATGCGGCCTCAAATTGGCCTTTGAGAGGGGTAAGTAAAGGAGAAGAGAAGAGAAAGGAAAGAGAGAAGAAGAGAAGAGAGGAGAAGAGAAGAGAAGAGAAGAGAAGAGAAGAGAAGAGAAGAGAAGAGAAGAGAAGAACAACTAATCAGCATTGGAACAAAAAAGAATGTTGAGTAATTCCATCATTGTGTTTGTATCGGATAACGGAGGTGCTGCTGCTGGCTTTAATCTGAATGCGGCCTCAAATTGGCCTTTGAGAGGGGTAAGTAAAGGAGAAGAGAAGTTGAGAGAGAAGAGAAGAGAAAGGAAAGAAAGAAGAAGAGAAGAGAAGAGAGGAGAAGAGAAGAGAAGAGAAGAAGAGGTAGATTTATAACTTAATAGGACAACTAATCCTCCCTTAACTTTTCCTTAGGTGAAAAATACCCTCTGGGAAGGAGGTGTCAGAGGTGCTGGTCTGATATGGAGTCCCCTACTTGAATCCCGAGGGATTGTAGCAGAACAATATGTTCACGTGTCCGATTGGCTACCGACTTTACTTTCGGCTGCAAAGTAAGAATACGCGTTTCTCAATGATAAACAATCTTTTCCCATCAATTTGTTAGACTTTTAATTACTAATTCATTTGCCTAGGTATACTAATCCCTTTAATATTTGAACAAACGAAGTGAATTTCAAGTTCTCTCTCGATAATTTCCCATTTAATTTACCACTTTGTTCCGTGAGTGATCGAAAGGTCAAATGAAATCTGCTAAAATGTTGAAAATACATTTTTCATTAGTTTTTGGGCTCCGTTCGATTTCGGGGCCCATGTATAGGTTTCTACTCGTTCTTCTTCAAAGTCAATTTCAGAGTTGACTGAAATACTATCTAGTTCTTTAAAACTATTAAAACAGTGATCAAAACAGTCTAGGCCGTACATAATCGTGTAGTACAAACATGGAACACGTTTGACCTAGGTACCACCTAGTCACTAGTGTTATTACTGGCGTAACTGCGTGTCAAATGAATTTCCGAAATTTCTCTCACACATCCTGCGAGACTTCTGTATTGATAAACACAAATATTCAGATTATTCGTTGACATAGTCACTCTTGCCAATCTGATGATACTTGGGGAATACTCGTAGAATTCAATATTAAATTTCTCTTTTCTCAGGTGTTCAACTTTTTAAAAACATACAAATAAACCTTCCTGTAGTATTTGTAATTTGTATAAACATACTGTAAGCAGCAATTGTATGTCGTATTCTTAATGAGCGCAGCTCATTTTTGTATTTAATCGTCCTTGTTCCAGACAAAATAGTTTCCTCAACAGGACCAACAGCGAAAAGAGCACGCATGAAAATAGAATTCCAAGAAATGAAAATTGTATTCCCAGATATGGAAATTGCACTGATGAAAAAATTACCAGCAAATCTGACATTCCCAACTATGTCAATAGTACCGTTGAAAATATCATTCCGAGATATGAAAATAGTATCCTTAGATATGAAAATGGTACTCATGAATATAATAGCCCGTATTTGTAATTTGTATAAACATACTGTAAGCAGCAATTGCATGTCGTATTCTTAATGAGCGGAGCTCATTTTTGTATTTAATCGTCCTTGTTCACCTTGTTCCAGACAAAATAGTTTCCTCAACAGGACCAACAGCGAAAAGAGCACGCATGAAAATAGAATTCCAAGAAATGAAAATTGTATTCCCAGATATGGAAATTGCACTGATGAAAAAATTACCAGCAAATCTGACATTCCCAACTATGTCAATAGTACCGTTGAAAATATCATTCCGAGATATGAAAATAGTATCCTTAGATATGAAAATGGTACTCATGAATATAATAGCCCTAGAATTGAAAATAGTAATACTAGGTATGAAAATGGTACTCACGAATATAACCCAAAATATGAAAACAGATACGAAAATGGTACTCACGAATATAACCCAAAATATGAAAATAGATATGAAAATGGTACTCACGAATACAATGGCCCAAAAAATGAAAATACTAACCCTAGGTATGAAAATGGTACTCACGAGTATAACATCCCAAGATTAGAAAATAGTATCAATGGAAATGGTACCAGTGAAAATAGATCAAATGACAACAGCTATCAAAATGAGATTGATGGGATAGATGTATGGAGCGTTCTGTCCAGAAATGAACCAAGCAAACGAAATACAATCCTGCACAACATCGACGATGAGTGGCAAATTTCAGCACTCACCAGAGGGAAATGGAAACTCGTAAAAGGTTTGTACTTTTTACTAAATCTGTCTAAAGTTTACGTCTAAACCTCCATCTTCCTATTAGGTAATATAATAGCCCTAGAATTGAAAATAGTAATACTAGGTATGAAAATGGTACTCACGAATATAACCCAAAAAATGAAAACAGTAATCCTAGGTATGAAAATAGTACTCACGAATATAACCCAAAATATGAAAATAGATATGAAAATGGTACTCACGAATACAATGGCCCAAAAAATGAAAATAGTAACCCTAGGTATGAAAATGGTACTCACGAATATAACATCCCAAGATTAGAAAATAGTATCAATGGAAATGGTACCAGTGAAAATAGATCAAATGACAACAGCTATCAAAATGAGATTGATGGGATAGATGTATGGAGCGTTCTGTCCAGAAATGAACCAAGCAAACGAAATACAATCCTGCACAACATCGACGATGAGTGGCAAATTTCAGCACTCACCAAAGGGAAATGGAAACTCGTAAAAGGTTTGTACTTTTTACTAAATCTGTCTAAAGTTTACGTCTAAACCTCCATCTTCCTATTAGGTAATCTGTCTGTCTGTCTTCATAGCCTTCATTGATGGGCAAGCACGGGAGGTTCAAAACCTAGCAGCAACATTACCGTATTTTCCTTTTGGAAACTGAAACAATTTCCAATCTTCAAGATGGTTTATTCTTGATCTTTGATGGTTGGGAATGCGCCATCTGGTATTTCCAATGATTTAACTGGCCTACCACGCCAACTATAGTAGTTAAAGTCATGAGGTATCAGGTAGACCTGACGGGCGGACCTGACCAGGTGTACCTGTCAGGTCTATCTGATCGTGAGTGGCTGGCCTTGGCAGTAATTTATTTATGATTTTCAGGTCACACGTACAACGGGCAATGGGATGGTTGGTATGGGCCTAGTGGTAGGCATGGAATAGATGATAACAAAACGTCACCCTATGATACACACCTCGTGATAAACTCCTTAGCTGGGAAAGCGGTCCAAAATCTGGGTTTTACATTGGACCCTTCAGCCGTAAGTAATAAGGAATTTTAATTGTGTTAAGCATACGTGGTTGTCACAAATGTCGTTCCCCGCTTAATACACTAGGCTAAATATTATGACTTGACGTGGACTCGAACTACCAAACTCTAGACTACTGCTAACCACTACACCACTGAGGTTGGTTGCCGTAAGTAATTCTGTGGCCCGCCTCTGTGGTCGAGTGGCTAGGAGCACTGACCATCAACCCGGAGGTGTTGGGTTCGAATCCCGTTAGGGCGGGAATTTTTTGACCAAAATTTTCCGTTCCCGATAATCATGGATGTAAAAGAAATGTCCGTTCATTTCTCCTGCTCTTAACTGGACGTTATTCTAATTTAATTTAAAAAATGAGGCCTTTTTAAATTGTTGGCTTAATTGGACTTTGTAGTCTTAGCCGACAGAATAAATAAGGTATAATAATTAAATAAATGTTTACTTAATTTTCCTTAATTCAATATCGACGATTCCAGATGAGGAAACTACGAGATGCCGCCAGCATCCAGTGTGGTCCTGTAAAAGAAGTTCCGTGTGAGCCACAAATCGCTCCCTGTTTGTTCGACATCAAAAACGATCCTTGCGAAAAGAACAATTTGGCGGACAGGTAAGACAAAAAGAAAAGGAATTTTTAACTATGTTAAGCATACTTAAATGCTTTTTGGTTTAACAAATATCGTTCCCCAATTATTACACCTAGATGAATTCTATGACATGTCTTGGACTCGAACCGCCAACCTCCAGGTCCGAAGACCAACGCATTAACCACTACACCACTGAGGTTGGTGTAAGACAAAAAGTACTTGGGCCCTAAGCAGCGCTTTAACCAAATTGCCTACCCAGATAAGGAGGAGGAGGAGGAAAAGAAGAAGAAGAAGAAGAAGAAGAAGAAGAAGAAGAAGAAGAAGAAGAAGAAGAAGAAGAAGAAGAAGAAGAAGAAGTACTCAAATGAAGAAGAAGGGGTAGAAGAAAATCCGTCTTTTGAAGGTATCCAAAATAAATTTTGTCAATACATAGGTGAATCTACTGGTAAAATGAGTTCCTACATTGAGTTTTCTATCAATGCCTATGGTTGTTACTTTCAGATACCCGGACGTTCTTGTCTTCATAGCCTTCATTGATGGGCAAGCACGGGAGGTTCAAAACCTAGCAGCAACATTACCGTATTTTCCTTTTGGAAACTGAAACAATTTCCAATCTTCAAGATGGTTTATTCTTGATCTTTGATGGTTGGGAATGCGCCATCTGGTATTTCCAATGATTTAACTGGCCTACCACGCCAACTATAGTAGTTAAAGTCTCATAGCCTTCATTCATAGGCAAGCACGGGAGGTTCGAAACCTAGCAGCAACATTACCGTATTTTCCTTTTGGAAACTGAAACAATTTCCAATCTTCAAGATGGTTCATTCTTGATCTTTGATGGTTGGGAATGCGCCATCTGGTATTTCCAATGATTTAACTGGCCTACCACGCCAACTATAGTAGTTAAAGTCATGAGGTATCAGGTAGACCTGACGGGCGGACCTGACCAGGTGTACCTGTCAGGTCTATCTGATCGTGAGTGGCTGGCCTTGGCAGTAATTTATTTATGATTTTCAGGTCACACGTACAACGGGCAATGGGATGGTTGGTATGGGCCTAGTGGTAGGCACGGAATAGATGATAACAAAACGTCACCCTATGATACACACCTCGTGATAAACTCCTTAGCTGGGAAAGCGGTCCAAAATCTGGGTTTTACATTGGACCCTTCAGCCGTAAGTAATAAGGAATTTTAATTGTGTTAAGCATACGTGGTTGTCACAAATGTCGTTCCCCGCTTAATACACTAGGCTAAATATTATGACTTGACGTGGACTCGAACTACCAAACTCTAGACTACTGCTAACCACTACACCACTGAGGTTGGTTGCCGTAAGTAATTCTGTGGCCCGCCTCTGTGGTCGAGTGGCTAGGAGCACTGACCATCAACCCGGAGGTGTTGGGTTCGAATCCCGTTAGGGCGGGAATTTTTTGACCAAAATTTTCCGTTCCCGATAATCATGGATGTAAAAGAAATGTCCGTTCATTTCTCCTGCTCTTAACTGGACGTTATTCTAATTTAATTTAAAAAATGAGGCCTTTTTAAATTGTTGGCTTAATTGGACTTTGTAGTCTTAGCCGACAGAATAAATAAGGTATAATAATTAAATAAATGTTTACTTAATTTTCCTTAATTCAATATCGACGATTCCAGATGAGGAAACTACGAGATGCCGCCAGCATCCAGTGTGGTCCTGTAAAAGAAGTTCCGTGTGAGCCACAAATCGCTCCCTGTTTGTTCGACATCAAAAACGATCCTTGCGAAAAGAACAATTTGGCGGACAGGTAAGACAAAAAGTAAAAAAAAGACTTCTTAACTCTGTTAAGCATACTTAAATGCTTTTTGGTTTAACAAATATCGTTCCCCAAAATTATTACACCTAGATGAATTCTATGACATGTCTTGGACTCGAACCACCAACCTCCAGATCCGAAGTCCAACGCATTAACCACTATACCACTGAGGTTGGTGTAAGACAAAAAGTACTTGGACCCTAAGCAGCGCTTTAACCAAATTGCCTACCTAGATAAGGAGAAGAAGAAGAAGAAGAAGAAGAAGAAGAAGAAGAAGAAGAAGAAGAAGAAGAAGAAGAAGAAGAAGATGATGAAGAAGGGGTAGAAGAAAACCCGTCTTTTGAAGGTATCCAAAATAAATTTTGTCAATAGGTGAATCTACTGGTAAAATGAGTTCCTACATTGAGTTTTCTATCAATGCCTATGGTTGTTACTTTCAGATACCCGGACGTTCTTTCCCAAATGGAAAAGGAATTGGCCAACATCAATCGAACTGCAGTCGCACCAATTAACAAGCCGTTTGATAAAGGGGGCGATCCGAAAAATTTCGACCATGCTTGGTCGATTTTTGGAGATGATTTGAAATGAGATTGAGAAATCATTGAGTTTCTGATAACTTATTTGATCTCATTGAGATTAAAGTAGACCGTTTGGTGGGTTCGAATACCGACCGGGACGGAAATTTTTTCCATGTCCGGATAGGTATGACTGAAAAAGAATGTGCCTTGACGTAATGCGAAAGCAGTCCCAAAGCAGGTGCAAAATAGTACTAAAACGAAGAGAGAAGGAAGACAGAATAGGAGAAAGCCAGCCGTTCTGAGAACGAACATTATCCGTTCAGGATAAAATCTGCCCCGGGCGGGAATCGAACCCGCGGCCTACCGCTTACAAGGCAGACAAGCTACCAACCAAGCTAACTAGGCTGGCTAGTTATTTATTGAAATATTAAGATAGACAATTAAATTTAGAATATTGCACTTTGCAAAATTTCTCGTTGTTCAAGTCGTCTTCCGACCAGAGTCAAGTATATAAGATAAATGGTGGCATGACTGTAATATCAGACGTTTAAGTTTTCAGTTTTTATTTGGTTATGGTTAATATTATAAATCTCACTGCATTTCAGCACCCAAAATCCTCCGTTTTAATGAGCTCGGCTCAAGTTCAATAGCTCAGGGCTATCGTGAGATTTTTGGAGCCCTAAATTAAACCCAAATGTGGGTGGCCCCGTAACTAAGCTTAAAGTTGTTCCCTGGGATAACAAGTTCAACAGAAGGAAGAAGAATGGTGGATGAGGAACATTTTTATATATTACCTATAATTAATACGTTCATACGTTAATTTATTTGATCTTGTCATTAAGGTATTCAAAATTACCAGGACGTCTTCGAAATAACATGCGTTTGAAACGAAAATACCGAGAAGTAACAGACACAGAATTTAGCTCACTGTAGTGCGCTTTGAAGCGGTTCTGAGGTACCTGTACAATTTTTTTTCCTTGAAGTTCAGACATCAAAAGCCCCAACTCTAAACTTACTAAACCCAACACATGAAAATGTGTACGTATACTTCGGGTATTAAATTAAAATTAAAAGAGTTACGCTTTCTGAAGGGTTCCTAAACAACCCAGTATTTAAGGCAGAGTGTTGATTCTAAACTTGCAATGAAATAAACCTGCAGGAATAATGAATGATTCATAAATTTCATCTTTTACAACTATATATTTTTATTATTATTTTAGGGCTACATAAAATACGTTTTTGAAAAATTTATACGTCTCTTAAACCAACAACATGTGTAACTTGTGTACATTAGTAGTCGGTCATTCTCCCACTGTTAAATAAACTAATCATTTCTTTTTGACTTTATCGTCATAAAAACGAAAAAAACATATAGACCATAAAAAATCCAGACACAATAAGTTTTTACTACCCTGTCTGGGTCAAAATCGGAAGCTTTGGTCCTGGCGACGACCGTTTTGTTGGCCTGGATAGACCTCCAACCGTCATCGTCATCTACCAGTATCCGCGCACGCCGGAGGTCCCGGGTTCAATTCCCGGCGAAGTCAAAGTTTTTTCGGCTTTATGCTTGGACTGTGTGCTGCACTCGGCTTCGTGAGCACAATTGAGTAGCTACTTTAATCAAGTAGCGACCAGTGGCGGCATTACCAGTGTAAAAAGATTATTGAAACTGGGGTCTCAAACAGGAGTTTTTCTGTTTACAAGGCGTTCATTTTGAAGACTTTGCCACGACATTTTGAAGACTTTCATTTGTTAAATTCTTTTAGCTAAATGCTTTCAAGGAAATTGGAAGTTGTAGATTCATTTGTGCTCTCTTTGGTTTTATTGGAGCCGTGGTCAATTTTCCAGTGGTCAGTTTCCCTAAAGGAAAATACCCCTCGTCTAGGCATCTTTCTAGTTTCTACTGGAAGACTTTGCCACGACATTTTGAAGACTTTCATTTGTTAAATTCTTGTAGCTAAATGCTTTCAAGGAAATTGGAAGTTGTAGATTCATTTGTGCTCTATTTAGTTTTATTGGAGCCGTGGTCAATTTTCCAGTGGTCAGTTTCCCTAAAGGAAAATACCCCTCGTCTAGGCATCTTTCTAGTTTCTACTGAGTATAATTTTTAGAGTCTACTGAAAGTTCATTGTAATTCACATCGGCATCCACAGCATTGTGGAACAGTAATGATAAGTTCCGATTTGTAACATTCAATCGATCTCAGTGATATTGAGCTAATAACTATAGTCTTATCTCTGCACCACAATTCATTATCTTGACCAATGACCATCAACTGCTAGAAAACCCTTTGAGTCCAATATAACTCTGATTGGTTGTAGATTCTCTCTTGTCCCACAGATCGAAAGAAACACTAGTCAACTCAAAATGTGACTTTGCACTGTGCTACAACAAATGACCGTAAGAAAAACCGAGGTTTTGAATTTTTCAAAGTATGGGAAATCTGACATCTCCACTAATTGTCTTTTCCTCCTTCCTTTTTAGCTAAATCCCCTTTAGGGACGTGCTATTAATTTCTGGGCAAAGTCACAACTTTGGATCTGTTTTTTTTTTCTTCTTCTTCTTCTTCCTTCCTTGATTACTTTCTAATTTTCTTTCTTATAATACCCCTATTAAATAGTTTGGTACTTTTTGCACATCCGCTAAAAAATATACCAATCACCTCTTTCCTTCCCTTACTTTCTATAGACTAGGCTGGACATTGTCAGTCCCTCCAGTAGAAAGAGGTAATTTTATGCAAACCGTCAAGCCCTCGGAGTCGAAGGGAAGTTATTATTGTGGTTTGCCTCTCAGTCTAAAATTACTTGTCGGTCATTTAGGTAAGTATCGGATGTTAGGGAATACAAAATATTTCTCATACCCATAAGTGAGTCCAAGCACTTACTGATAAAATAATACCCATGTTATGTCAAAAGACGTTATTACCGTTAATGAAGAAGCACTTATTTTAGGTTACTACAAGTCTACATTTGACAGAATTCCAAGTCCCATTGTTCTTTGACATTAGGAAGAATCCAGAGTCGAGACAGTCACTTTTCAAAATTCATGATATTGTCGGGCTTGAAATACATAATTGACCATTTTATGTCTCACCATAATAATAGTATTTATAATAATTTCCGGCTTAGGAATATCCCCTGTGTTTCAATTGTATTAAGTTAAACATTTTGGAAATGTACAAAATGAAATGACTGAAAATATTCGCTAGTCTCAACATATTACATAGGTACCCATTATTGAAGAACAAGTTTTTATTTCTCTCTGTTCATGAAACGTGTTTTAGGTATTATTTTTTGTAAAAAAAAAAAGTAAATAAAAAAGAAGCCCTGACCAAAAATACATCACGCTTATTATCGGAATTTCATTCAAAGAGAAGTACACATATTACATAGGTATTGGGTATCCATGTACCTACAATAGGTTTAGGTAGGTTATGTTTAATTCATTTTCCTTTACTGCATTGTTTCCCTAAATACAGGGTTAACAGGTTTACGCATTTCACTAAATGCCAATAGTGAGGATGATTCGTAAAAATTACCACCTTTAGTGAAACAGTTTGTTTTAAAAGAATTTAGGTAACGATCGAATTATGGAAACTCATTCCAATGAAACTTGATGTTTCAATGAAACAATGAAGAACCAAAAAAATTGATTGATTATTGGGTTCTTAGTTCTTACAGAATAATAATACAAAGCAGAGTATTACATTTATCTAGATCATTATGTCGACAAATAGGTATAAGCCCTCAGGAATCTTGGATTCCGATCAATCGATTAACCAAATTTATAAAATCAATGTCTAGCTACTGACATGAGATTGAAAGTAACTGAGTTTACATTACCTAATGGTATTATTATGTCAAATTTGACTTTGAATATATTAATTTTGATGTTAAAGGAACAGTGTATCAATTTATCAATGGTGCTTCTGTAGATGGCAGGTAGGATCATATCTCAAACGATCATAAAATAATAATGATGCTGTAAGTAGCTATTTAATGTAGATGGCGCTCCCTAAAATGTAGTTTTATGAGACCAGTATCCATATTTCAAAAACAAAGAGTACATGGAGTCAAAATTTCACAGCATTTTAATTAATTATTTTTTATTGACAAGTGAAACTTTTGGATAGTACCTACTTATTTAAACATTTGTGTCTACAGGGGCATTTCTTTCAAAAAAACTCTGGTATCATCCCTCACAGGTTACCATAGAACCCTGTATATTTGAAAACTACATTCAAAAGAAAAGGAAAGAGCAAGAGGAAATAAAATTCAAGAAATGCCTCTAAGAAAGTCTACAAAATACTCAGTTTCTTAGAACTCAGTAGGAGGTATACAATTTGGTAGGTAGTGAAAGGTGTCCGGTAGAATCGTTGTGAGCTATCAATATGGGCTATATACCTGTAATTTTATTAATGGAATGATTTTATTCTTTGAAGGTGTGAATAAATGAATTACTAAGACGGATTTTATGAATGAATGGATAGTGTGCGTAAAATATTTTACTACTTCATTCAGGACTAGGTTATACCTACAAGCTATTTACTTAATATTATCAAGATATACACTTACGTTTTCTAAAATTCACGTTTTCTGCAAAGTTGTAGGTATCAGGATTACTAGTTTGCTTCTAGGCTTATTATTCTTACGAAATATTATATTATTATTATTTTTGGTTCTTCTAAAAAGAAACATGCTAATTTATCTAGGTCTTCACGTAAACTCATTGTTATATAATTCACAGGCAAGTTGTGACAAAATCCTTGGGAAAACAACTTTTCCACGATTTCCTTTTTTGAGGGATCTACGCTTTCGAATTTCTCAAAAACTACCGATATTGTTGTCTTAAAGTCTAATAATGACATCAGAGGTGAGTAGGATTTCAACAGTAATCTTCCGCTGTGATACAGTTTACCCAGCTCCTGGGTTTAAAACCCAACTTTGTTTAAAATCCTAGTTCACATCGGCATCCACAGCATTGTGGAACAGTAATGATAAGTTCCGATTTGTAGCATTCAATCCATCTCGGTGATAATGAGCTAATAACTAGTCTTATCTCTGCACCACAATTCATTATCTTGACCAATGACCATCAACTGCTAGAAAACCCTTTGAGTCCAATATAACTCTGTTTGGTTGTAGATTCTCTCTTGTTCTACTGAGCCAAAGAAACACTAGTACAACAAACAATGTGACTTTGCACTGTACCGGAACGAAAAAGAAAAACCGAGGTTTTAAAATTATTTATCAAAGTATGGGAGATCTGACATCTCCACTAATTGTCTTTTCCTCCTTCCTTTTTAGCTAAATCCCCTTTAGGGATTAGCTATTAATTTCTGGGCAAAGTCACAACTTTGGATCTGGTTTTTTTCTTCTTTCTTCCTTCCTTGATTACTTTCTAATTTTCTTTCTTATAATACCCCCTATTATAGTTTGGTACTTTTTGCACATCCACTAAAAAATACCAATCACCTCTTTCCTTCCCTTACTTTCTATAGACTAGGCTAGACATTGTCAGTCCCTCCAGTAAAAAGAGGTAATTGTATGCAAACCGTCAAGCCCCCGGAGTCGAAAGGAAGTTATTATTGTGGTTTGCCTCTCAGTCTAAAATTACTTGTTTCTTTATTTTTCACTTTTATTACAGAACGCAGATACCACTGTATTGTGCTCGATAACCGATACCAATAGGTGCAGAGGTGTATATTTAATTTTCTTTCCGTGAGCTGCAATAAAAGAAATAGTGATTCCAAGAAAAAATAGAGTGTTGAATTACTGAAAAGTATGCACTTTACTGGTTTATTATTAGACATTAAAGAAGAGAATGTCTTACTTGCAAACCAACGTCTGGACTGGAGAGCTAAATTGCAAGGAAAATAATTTTCAACTTGAGATTTAGATTGAACTTAGCCTCAAATCAGGATGAAATCACAGCTTTCATTGTCTATTCTGAAACCATGATTACTCTCTCACACCTGAACATTGTTTCATTTAGAATTGCATTTCTCTCTGTAGGTATTTATTTCCACATCTAAATACCTACCTAGTTTAGATGTTTAGGATTGAGTGAGCTTTTTCCAAGACTGCCTTCTTCATCAGAAATAATAAGAGATATTAACATTATTGTTACTTATTCATCATTATATTTTTCTGGTTTTTATTTTTTAAACAAAGGAAGTGTTTAAATAACAAGAAATCGGTAGCAGTTTCAGGGGTGAACGCAGGAATTTCCCTTTCAAGTCTTTGGTCTAGTAAGGTTGAGTGCTTTTCTGAAACGAGCGGACACTTTTTTCAGCAGTCAATTTTGACTGTTGAAAAAAGAGAGTTTTCTCTTTAAATAAATATTTTATTCGCAAACCAACGTCTGGACTGGAGAGCTAAATTGCAAGGAAAATAATTTTCAACTTGAGTTTTAGATTGAACTTAGCCTCAAATCAGGATGAAATCACAGCTTTCATTGTCTATTCTGAAACCATGATTACTCTCTTAATCACACCTGAACATTGTTTCATTTAGAATTGCATTTCTTTCTGTAGGTATTTATTTCCACATCTAAATACCTACCTAGTTTAGATGTTTAGGATTGAGTGAGCTTTTTCCAAGACTGCCTTCTTCATCAGAAATAATAAGAGATATTAACATTATTGTTACTTATTCATCATTATATTTTTCTGGTTTTTATTTTTTAAACAAAGGAAGTGTTTAAATAACAAGAAATCGGTAGCAGTTTCAGGGGTGAACGCAGGAATTTCCCTTTCAAGTCTTTGGTCTAGTAAGGTTGAGTGCTTTTCTGAAACGAGCGGACACTTTTTTCAGCAGTCAATTTTGACTGTTGAAAAAAGAGAGTTTTCTCTTTAAATAAATATTTTATTTAGTTGAAAAAAAAAAAATCTATTCTTTTCTTTTTATCTATTCGGAAGTGCCCCTGGCACGTTGTGACTCCCCCAAGTCCGTTCTCATGAATTCGAGTGAGGGAGGGAAACAAATATCCAAGTGGTTTCCGAAGCTAGTTTTGATCCAATACTAATTGGATAGTGCTCGGTTCAATGATTTACCTGCACCAAGATGTGGATAAAATAAGGTGAAGGTAAAAGAGGTCCTAGGAACGAAATTCCTAGTCCGCTTTCGGAATACTTCCCCGAGCTATTTTTTCATAGACAGAAAATTGGATTTAAGAAATGTGGTTGGGAAAAATTGAGTTGTAAAGACCTAATGCTGTTTTCCTTATAATAGTAGGTAAATAAAAATAAGGTAGGTATGTAAAGTAATACTTTTCCTTGAGGCAAAACCAAAAAGTGTATCATGGTTAAACCAACACGGAAAACTGTCTCACATCGGAAAACGATCGGGAAAAGACCAGGCGAAATGGCCTAGCAAATTGAAAACTTCAATAGGTAGGTAGGTATACCAATATCAACTTCTTTACAGAATTATGTACGTACAGGTATACCTACCTGTTTTCCGATCTATACCTGGTTTTCTAATTGAAAAACATAGAATCTGATTTTAAATTTCAGGAAGTAAAAAAGGAAGTGACTCTTTTTTTGTGGAAACCCTTGGCAAGCATGATTTATTTTGAGGTATCATCATGTACAATATTATTATTCATATTATTACAACCACTCATGATTGGAGTTTTTGTTATTGTTTAGAGCCGCTTAGCACAATAGTTTGACTTCGAGGAATCCATATAAATTTTGAACCCATTTGAGGGCAAACGTTGCGCCATTTAACCCCTGAATAATTTGGATAACTGAACAAGGGTGGTTTAAAAGTTTCCGGAAATATCAGTACAAACCCCATGGAATCAAAACGGTAGATTTAAGTTTCAAGTTTGTAGTTAGCCATTTTATAATTTATTTAGTGTTGTAGGTACCTGCAGTAAACTGTTCTTTCAAATTCTTTCAATAATCATGTTTTACTTGCACTGAACGTATTGAACATCATTATATCATTAGAAATTTGGTCATTTAGGTAAGTATCGGATGTAGGGAATACAAAATATTTCTCATACCCATAAGTGAGTCCAAGCACTTACTGATAAAATAATACTCATGTTATGTCAAAAGACGTTATTACCGTTAATGAAGAAGCACTTATTTTAGGTTACTACAAGTCTACATTTGACAGAATTCCAAGTCACAAGTGTCAAAGTTATTTTTAGTACGTTGTTTGCCCGCTTGGATGTACCCTGTGGAAGGAGCTTCGTTTGTGGTGACTTCAAACTCTTGAAGAATTCCTTCAAATGAAAAGATAATGAAATCGAAATTAACCGAAACACCTGTTTGCATAGTTAGACTCGAGTTTCAATTCTGTATCTTGAAAAAAAAAAAGAAAAAAAAAAAGATGAGTGTTTCACCGTAGCATACCCACCCCGTAGTATGCCTCTTATCAGATGGGCGTGAAGAGACACAACACTTCCCATTTAGGTGCTGGGTCAAGACGAGAACACCAGAAAGTAACCCGTTGAAATATTTGCAATCGAATACACACTGTGTCGCCATTTAAACTTTCGTTTGCCAGAAACATGTCGATGTCGAGTTATTTCATATTCATGTTTTGGCTTTGGTTGTTTCAAAAAGGGACAAACAAGTAAGAACATGTACTTGTATTTTTCCCCGAAGTCAGGAGATTTTTTTTTTCTTTAAAGATTCCCCAGAACCCAGCAAAAGGCAAGAATAGATAGTGCTCTCCTCCCTAGGGGTTACACGTTTGGCCACTGTTTACTTTTTCAGGATACAGTCTGGGAATTCGAAGAAGAAGGCAGATAGGATAACATTGTGAAAGAGAAATTTAATGTATGCAGTATGCACGAACCTCTGTTTGTATTTGAGTATAAACGAAATTCAGGAAGGTACAAGGCGTTTCGTTATCTTTGTAGCATCCCCATTTTTTCTTTGAAAAGTATTCCTATTTCCGTGGTACAAGTTTGGAACCACATACCTAGACCTCGGCCTAATCTATAGATGTACGAGCCTCGTATACTACACCTGTACCTAGAGATTTGTTGACGTATGGAATGGAAATTGAAAATATACCTACCTTTTTGCAAGTACTAAATAACAGTACATTCATAATTTAGAAAAGCATGCAGCCTACATTTTCCTCATGTTCACTGACCCCAACTAATTTAAAATTTTATTTTGACCGTTCAGCACCCGTCGACTACACCTGTACCTAGAGATTTGTTGACGTATGGAATGGAAATTGAAAATATACCTACCTTTTTGCAAGTACTAAATAACAGTACATTCATAATTTTAGAAAAGCATGCAGCCTACATTTTCCTCATGTTCACTGACCCCAACTAATTTAAAATTTTATTTTGACCGTTCAGCACCCGTCGAACTGTATCACAAAAAAAAATAATAAAATAAAATAAATAAAGGCCAAAAAGCACGGATACCTCACATACCAGCTCGAGGAGCACGACATCCTAACTACATATTAGGCAAGTCACTCACTATTAGGTAGACCCTGGAAAAGTCCGCTTGTCAGATCTACCTTATATAGTGAGTGACTGGCCTTAGGTATAGCGGCTATAGCTTACGGGGAAAGATAAAGTCCATTGAAATTCCCACCCTATCTTCCCTTAGGATGACCGCATTATGGAACGCGCCCAGAAAAACATAAGCCAAAAGCTTCTGCTGTGATTTCCCCAAGGACTTTGTTTCGTCCCTCTCCTCTGCCCCCAACCACGTTTCCATTTTCATTGTTGTTTCTTTTCTTTTTTTTCCTACTTATTCTTCAAGTTGGTTTTTTGCCGCTCCGGGTACCTTTTCTTTTCCCATTATATCATGATACGTGTCTCTGTTACCTTTCCCCCTAATTTTTCGAGATATATCTCCGACATATTTGTTTTCCTTTTCCCTGAAGAGATATAGGCAGTCACGTGGGGAATTTATATCTCATTTTTCATCTTCTTATGAGGGTCCATTTCCTATTGTTTGTCTGATTTAATGTCTTTTTGTTTGTTTGGATTTCACTGTCCGCTTGTGGATCAGGTTATTGATATGTTTAGTCACGTGGGGAATTTATATCTCATTTTTCATCTTCTTATGAGTGTCCATTTCCTATTGGACATCATGTTTGTCTGATTTAATGTCTTTTTGTTTGTTTGGATTTCACTGTCCGCTTGTGGATCAGGTTATTGATATGTTTTTCGGTGATGGCTTGATGTATAAAATATTATAGATCCGGCAGAGTGCCGCTCTGCGGTATATTATGGTATGAGTTGAAACATGGACGAGTTCTATAGGCTAGGGAATTCAATAGGGCCCGGGTGATGAATGGTGTGGGGAGGACAGGAAAGGGACATTTCTGAGATGTATAAAATATTATAGATCCGGCAGAGTGCCGCTCTGCGGTATATTATGGTATGAGTTGAAACATGGACGAGTTCTATAGGCTAGCAGCACAGCAGAAGGAGGGGGTTGTGGTGGCGATAGAGTAGAATAGAAAATAGGAAAGAGTCCAAAGAAAGGGAGGGATGAAGAGGGATGTGGAAGAGTAGACTCAGAAGGATTGCTCTTAGAATCACTGGGGTTTCAAGTGGCTACTGAAGGCTTTGAGACACCCACACTTTCAGGAAAGTAGACATGAAATATGAACTAATGAGGAGAGGGTTGAACTAGGTGGAAGTTACACACTGGCTAGTGTGCCCCGTGCTTGGTTACGGAAAGATGACATTCTGACCAAGATTTTAATATATTTCAGACTAACTTTGCCATTGTTTTTGAACTTTTAAAAGTTTTAGATAACTTCGGTAGGTATGTTCATAACGACCTAGGTATCAAAAATCTTTTAGGAAAGTTGCATGTACATCAGTTCTTAATTAAAATTCTAAAAGATAAACAAATCATGCAAACTTTGAGACTAATAAAAGCAAGGATTGGTGCCTGCCTAAGTCATGGTATTCTCAAATCTGGTAGTATCTTCAGAAGAAGGAGGGAGTTGTGGTGGCGATAGAGTAGAATAGAAAATAGGAAAGAGTCCAAAGAAAGGGAGGGATGAAGAGGGATGTGGAAGAGTAGACTCAGAGGGAGAAAACGAAGTACGAAGGGAAGGAAGGAGGCGTTTTCGGAATTCACGCCACGTACTATGGGTTTCAAAAACAACGCGTTTCCTCTCCTCAAGCCTCACTACTTCCTTCTTCCTCCCTCCGTTCCCTCTCCATTTATGTCGATGTCGTCGACAGAATAGGCGTTGTATATCACCAGCCAGAGATGCAAAGACTCAAACCCAAAAGTAAAGATAGGGTAATAAAATATTAATGATACAACTCATCAACGTTAGTAATATCATCGTAATGACATCGAGCGAACAGAAAAGAAATTTACTCATTACAAGAAAATATTTACAGTGCTGCTTATTACAGTCAAGTTCATGCTAGTTACGAGTTTTTATCTTCATCTTCCCCGTAACAAAGTTATGAGAGGTAATCAAGTAATTGTAGAGAAATGAAAAGAAAAGACCTCAGTCTTTTATGTACCTCAAATAAATGTTATTGTTTCAAAGAAGTTCCTCTCAAAATGTTTGAAGCTTTTAATTTAAAATTTTATCTTCATCTTCCCCGTAACAAAGTTATGAGAGGTAATCAAGTAATTGTAGAGAAATGAAAAGAAAAGACCTTCAGTCTTTTATGTACCTCAAATAAATGTTATTGTTTCAAAGAAGTTCCTCTCAAAATGTTTGAAGCTTTTAATTTAAATTCTTAATCCCTCAGTCTTTTATGTACCTCAAATAAATGTTATTGTTTCAAAGAAGTTCCTCTCAAAATGTTTGAAGCTTTTAATTTAAATTCTTAATCGTAAAGTTCACTATTCTCTGTTGCATCCAGTTGTACATGGTGTTTGCAGTAAGAAATTAGAACTACATAGGCAGAATTGGCTTGTCAGATTCTAATGTTTCCTAATGTAATAATGAATAATAATTATGCTAAATTTAATATTAAATTTGGATATACCTATTACCTATACCGGTTCAATCTCTTCAGAAGACGTCTGATTTTCATTTCTCTTATTATTTTTCTCTTATTTTTCTCTTATTATGGGACTTGTGCGCGGTACCTACTTTAGTTCCCAAGTAATTCAATAGCGAAATTTGTGATTGTGATGTAATCAAAACCAATTTGAAACAAGTACTTCTACCCATTATTAAACTGTAATTAAAATATTCTGTAACCATTTTGTGCCGGGTCATTATACGTTCTACGATCCTTCAAGAATCAAGATTTCAAATTTGGTTCGAATAAATTTTATCAACCCCTGCACTAACTATCTGAAAGGGTATTTCTTTATAGTGCTCTAAACTACTCTAAAGGTTCAACGAAGATGAGAAGAGACACAAGAAGAGTGGGGTGTCTAATTTTCAGATTCTTCAGTTCATATCCTTATAGAATGTAATATATTCGTCTAAAGGTCCAACGAAGATGAGAAGAGACACAAGAAGAGTGGGGTGTCTAATTTTCAGATTCTTCAGTTCATATCCTTATAGAATGTAATATATTCGAATCGTTTGATCTGAAATGTGATTTAATAGTGCTCGAAATTAAATTGAAATTATTGGTGTAAAAGAAGTAGGTAACTATGAAGTAGTATGGACTTAGGTATATGACCTACTTTGTAAAGGTAACTCACTAGTGGCTAGGCCAATTGCACCTGGCTTGATAACGATATCCTTACTATGTCCACACATAGTCCGATCGACGGCCGTTGACTATGTATGGACAAGCTTTATATCATAATGAGCAGATAACTCTTATTGTTAAAAGAAAAACAATGTTTTAAACTTTGAAAACGGGATACCATGTCAAGTGCTAATTAGGTAAAGACTTATTCTCTTCTTATTTTAGTATTAAACAATGTTTTGTTACTCTTATTGAGGATTTACGTTTTCTTACAAGGTAATTTAACCGTGATAACGATATCCTTGCTGTGTCCACACATAGTCGACGGCCGTTGATTGATCAGCAATCGATGTCGATCCACATTGATCGACGGCTGTTGACTATGTATGGACAAGCTTTATATCATCATGAGCAGATAACTCTTATTGTTAAAAGAAAAACAATGTTTTAAACTTTGAAAACGGAATACCATGTCAAGTGCTAATTAGGTGAAGACTTATTCTCTTCTTATTTTAGTATTAAACAATGTTTTGTTACTCTTATTGAGGATTTACGTTTTCTTACAAGGTAATTTAAACTTTACAGAGTTGTAAAACCCCTGTAAGTGCGGGGTAAATGAAAACTTCTGCCGTTTATGTCTAACAAATGATTGAACTTTTTATGATTCTTTGGAAAGCTGGGCGTAATATCTTGTTAATCTTCACATCCCGTGGTTAAGGAAAGCGATGGCAAAGAATACCTCCTACAGGAAAATCCTAGATGACCGTAATATAATAACCGTGAAAAGAATCGACTACAAACTTTGGGACACATCAGCAGAGGGAGGAGCGTTCAGCATATTGAAAGCTCCAGCAAAACGTCTGATAAATATTTATCATGTAATTCTAACGCCCACAATATCGTGCAATATATGTAGCTGATATGGCTGTGGCGCCGATGTGGTCTATTCTTCAGTCTACAGCTACACTGATCTACATAATTCCACATGCTTCATACCTCATACCTCCGTCTGTTCCCGATATTCCTGTCTCCCTAGTATTCCCGATACTCCTGTCTGCCCGACATTCCTTGCTTTATATCTAGTCTTCTTGCCATTCTCTCCTCCTCTTCCTCAACATCCATCCTCGGGTCCCTCTATCTCCTTTCCCTATCCGTTATTCCTCATTCCTCTGTCCCACCTCATCTGTTTCCCCTTATCACCTCCTTTTCTCTCCCCTTACTTTCCCTCTCTTTCCTCCCTTCTTCTGTTTCTCTCTGTATAATAAACACAAACAAGGCGAAGATAATAACGCTCATAGAAAAACAACTCGAGGAATGTGGGAAGAAAAACAAGAAGAGAACGAGGGTACGAAATAGGGACGAAAGGAATTCAATAGGGCCCGGGTGATGAATGGTGTGGGGAGGACAGGAAAGGGACATTTCTGAGATGTATAAAATCCAGCTTTATCCTCTGCTCCCCCCCCCCTCTCTCTATCTATATATCCATCTATCTGTCTGTCTCTTTTCTTCCCCCTCACCTACTCTCATCATTGAAATGTCTTTTACGTCGTCGAAATGAAAAGTTTACATTTGAGAGTATGTTCGCTGCGTACAATATGCATTTCTATGTACTCGTATGATATCTAATACACTAGGTACTCAAGTAGGTACTATGTAAATTGTACCTCAGTTATATTATTTGTCATTAAAGAAAGTGGTCATTGGGAGAGCAGAGTTCAAGGTTTAATGGTATAATACAATAAGATATGAGATAGATTTGATTAGTGTCACAAAATTGCAAGCTCCTCTATTTCGATACTGCTCAAAATTCATCCCCTGAGACTCTCTGAGGTGTAAAAACATGGTGTTGGCATGCATTTTGGAGTGTTAGAAAGTTCAGTAAAATCCCTAGTCCCTGCACACCATTCAGAGAAGAAACAAAACTTTCCAATAGCAATTTCCACTGAAATAAGAAACGAAACGCAACTTCTGATCCCCCATTTCGGTTTCGATTGTGCAATGCCTCGTTCCAGGTTTACGTAACCTTTTGACTTTCTGAATTGAAATTCCCACAGCATTAAATGAACATGATTTCATTTTCCGATGGTGCTCTTGCTCCCTTTTCCTTCCCCCTCCTAACTGTATTCCGTGAATATTAATTAGACTCCACGTTAAATACGTGTAATAATTTTATGTAACATGATTTCATTTTCCGATGCTGCTCTTGCTCCCTTTTCCTTCCCCCTCCTAACTGTATTCCGTGAATATTAATTAGACTCCACGTTAAATACGTGTAATAATTTTATGGAAAAAATCCCAATATTAGATACCTCCTACTTTGAACAAAATTCTAAAAATAAAAAAAGTTATTAAAAAGCTATGTAAATTAACATGCCCCCACCCACCGTGAAAAAAATCCTAATCAAAGGTTTTTTTTTTCGTGACAGAAGGCGAACAAGAAGGGCTTCGATATATTTGTCTTTTTTTGCCCAGGAAAAAAAACGTTGAAGTTTGTGACCCAATTTTCTATTTCTGTCAGAGATAATTTCAGATCACCATTTCGAGGGTATGAGAAGTCCCTTTGTTTAAAAATGGGCTTCGTCTTACGATCTGATACGCTGCGCTGGAGAGGACTAGAGGATACTGCAATTTGCAACTCTAAGAATTGAACATGGACTATGTTAAGGTGTACTATTATGTTAAGGTGGTCTCTTCCTGATCCCTTGTGTGCCGCGTCCATCTTAGTTTAGGACTATTGCAATACAAGTTGATAGTAGATATATAGATAATAGCTTTTCAGTGTCTTTTGTTTTGTGCCTCTCCCAGTCGTCGTTCTACAAGAGGGAGTTTCAATAGTTTCATTACTACTAGACTACTACACAACTTTTCCTTCTTCTATAGAATCTATACCACCATCCTGGACGTATTCTTTATCAACGCTGGTTTCCTATGTTCTAATGAATGAAGGTGTAGAAGATAAAATGCTGGAACTCTCTGCCTTTTAAGAAGGCGGTAATGGAAAGGGAATGAGAAGAAATCCTCCAATGTCATTGCAAATAGAATATTTCTCCTTTAAAACTTTCTCCTCTTCTTCCTTCTCCCTCCTCCTCTCTATCATCCTAATGTCGTGTGGTTTTACACTTTAAATCTCTGCGGAGCTCAAGTGGTTTTCTCGTGAGAAAAGTTCTCTGGTTTTTCATCTTCTTAGATCCTCCTCCTCCTCCCTCTTCCTCCTCCTCCTCTCCATCATCTTAATGTCGTGTGGTTTTACACTTTAAATCTCTGCGGAGCTCAAGTGGTTTTCTCGTGAGAAAAGTTCTCTGGTTTTTCATCTTCTTAGGAGACACCAAAAGTTCTTTACGCGCTTTAACTTTTCAATTTCCCTCCCTCTTTCCCCTCTTCCTCCTCTTTTAGGCGTGAAAAGGGGGGAGAGACTGCCTCAAAATTTTGTGAATATATTTGAGAGGTTCTCATCCTCACCATTTCTTTCCCTCCCGCCCTCCCTTTTTGTTTCATGAGTTCTGTCTATCCTCTAACTTTAGGGTAGTTCTCGATAGTTTTTTTATTATAGGGGTAGCTTTTACTTCAACATCATCTGTTTTTCTTACTATGAGTTTCCATCTTGTATGAGTTACGAGTATTTTGCTGACTTTCTGTTATTGGATAGTAATTGAAGCAATAAGTTTTAGTTTGTGTATACTATCAGAGAGGACTTTAATCTATATTTCTAGTTCCTTTATATTAGGTCAAGTGGGCTTTGGTTCGTTGACTTGAAAAGAATTTCTTGGATTTGATCAATGCCTTTGAATTTGAAATGCAGTGGTGGGTGACTTTGTGGATTTGAAACCACCAAGCACAGTAATTCATACCATCAGCTACATGACAATCTCTTGTTTCTAGCTGAAAAAAAAAAAAGAAATACAAGTATACCTCCCACAGGAAAATCCTAGATGATAACCGTGAAAAGAATCAACTACAAACATGCACTCGCTAAAACGTTTAAGTGAGACTTACTATTACCAGTGCTGACAAGTTGAGGAATCTTAGGACTTTGGGACACATCAGCAGAGGTCAGGAGCGTTCAGCATATTGAAAGCTCCAGCAAAACGTCTGATAAATATTTATCATGTAATTAAAGAATACCTCCCACAGGAAAATCCTAGATGATAACCGTGAAAAGAATCGACTACAAACATGCACTCGCTAAAAAGTTTAAGTGAGACTTACTATTACCTACCAGTGCTGACAAGTTGAGGAATCTTGGGACTTTGGGACACATCAGCAGAGGTCAGGAGCGTTCAGCATATTGAAAGCTCCAGCAAAACGTCTGATAAATATTTATCATGTAATTCTAACGCCCACAATATCGTGCAATATAGCTGATGTGGCTGTGGCGCCGATGTGGTCTATTCTTCAGTCTACGCTGATCTACGTAATTCCACATACTTCATGCCTCATACCTCCGTCTGTTCCCAATATTCCTGTCTCCCTAATATTCCCGATACTCCTGTCTGCCCGACATTCCTTGCTTTATATCTAGTCCTCTTGCCATTCTCTCTTCCTCCTCACGTGAGAGTGGAAACTGAAGGGAAAGTAGATTGTATGAGAGCTCCTCACATCACATCACACAATACATTAGTCTGCAAACACATTATAAGAGCCCGGGATTTGAATTAAAATATTAAAACTGGATTTACACCCTTCCTCTCGCCCTTTCCTCCTCAACATCCATCCTCGGATCCCTCTATCTTCTTCCCCCATCCGTTATCCGTTATTCCTCATTCCTCTGTCCCACCTCATCTGGTGAGAGCTCCTCACATCACATCGCACAATACATTAGTCTGCAAACACATTATAAGAGCCCGGGATTTGAATTAAAATATTAAAACTGGTAGCATTGGACTCGTATTTCGGGGAACAAAGGTTTACGGACTGAAAGGACTCTCATATTTAGCTGGGCTATCGTATTGTAAACTTCGTTTTCCATATGCAGAATCCTTCTGGGACCCATGATGTGTTCACACAGTATTCAGTCTCAAGACGTTGGGATTTTTACATTTTGTACTTAGTTCGAGATCTCTGTTTTATTTTTCATTTTTCTCTTTCTCCTTTTCCACATGCGATACTTATGCTGAACAGTTGTGGCATTACTTAACCTTAGTACCTATTATAATTTTCTCGCATCATAAAACACTTTGCTGACACATGTGTCTCAAAGTAGGTAGGTATGTTCAGGGTGTTCCGTTGAGTCTAAATAGTTGCAGCTCACAGAATAATTGAGCATAAACAAACTAAGTACAGAGGTACCTTTGGCTCTTCTGTGATTAACTTCCGACGAGCTATCGTATTGGTCTATGTATTGAGCTATGCAGATTCTTAGCTGTCACTTTTAACTTTTTAGGAACTCTTCTTCCTTTTCTTATAAACTCTTCTTTTTTGTAATACGGTGGTAGTGCTGATACAACGCCGTATTGGCGATCGGAAAATCGGATTGTAAATTTCAGATCCGGGACGCAAATCAAAAGGACTCAGGATTCGTTACAAGGGACGGAACTCAGAGCTCCCCTCACACTGTCCTCCACATCTTCAGGTAAGACCTCATTTCCAACACCATTTACTATAATTTCCCATTTTTTGAACCTCGATTTTCATATAATAGATGTGAATCTGAGACATTTTCTGCCATTTAACTTTTGGGGACACTTCTAACAAGTCAAAAATTTAGTCGTCTTCTTCTTTTACTGCTCTCGCCCTCCTGAGTTTCTTTCCCCCTCCCTGGCGCCAGCAAGGCTAAAATCAGTAAAAGCTTTTATCTCAGTATTTAAGCAGAGTGAAAGTATTTTTATTTTTACTTTCCTTATTTCCTTGGCAGAACTTAGGGTGTCTTAGCCGAAGGCTTAAGGCCTCTTTCGGTGAAAGGTAAAATTGAGAACGTCTTAGGAAGTTATTAATTTTACCTGTAGGTATTAGCTGGAGAGGGCTTTGCATGTACTTGCACTTGTAGTTAAAGGAAAATGTAATAGAAAGTAAAAAAGTTTATGCGTGTCAGGAGACTACCAGTGCTACAATACTGAAAAAGAAAGTTTTAGATTTCTAAAGAACTTTTGTCCTGGGTAAAGGTGACCCAGGAAAAGAACGTCTGGGTCTTACGCCTGGAGTTGAAGAAATAAGATGAAGGATGCAAGACTTCCAGGATTTATGGAACTTCTACCAAAGTCACTTGAATTGGTATGGTATTGAGGAAAGGGGAACAAAATAGAGAAACACTCTTTAATTACAATTTTTCTCTGTTGCAGCCCTTGAAACTTTAACAATGAAGATCGAACCCAAAATCTTAGATGTCTTAACCAAGTTTTGTGACAATCTTTTTCCAGCAATTTATTGTAATAATGTTGAGTAACACCCTGTATTTATACAGAGGCTGGTAATTCTCTACATTAAATCCAGCTTTATCCTCTGCTCCCCCCCCCTCTCTCTATCTCTATATCCATCTATCTGTCTGTCTCTTTTCTTCCCCCTCACCTACTCTCATCATTGAAATGTCTTTTACGTCGTCGAAATGAAAAGTTTACATTTGAGAGTATGTTCGCTGCGTACAATATGCATTGTCTGTCTGTCTGTCTATTTCCCTCTCCCTCACCTACTCCCATCATTAAAATGTCTTTTACGTCGCCGAAATGAAAAGTTTACATTTGAGAGTATGTTCACTGCGTACAATGTGCATTTCTATGTACTCGTAAGATATCTAATACACTACTCAAGTAGGTACTATGTAAATTGTACCTCAGTTATATTATTTGTCATTAAAGAAAGTGGTCATTGGGAGAGCAGAATTCAAGGTTTAATGCTATAATACAATAAGATATGAGATAGATTTGATTATTGTCACAAAATTGCAAGCTCCTCTATTTCGATACTGCTCAAAATTCATCCCCTGAGACTCTCTGAGGTGTAAAAACATGGTGTTGGCATGCATTTTGGAGTGTTGGAAAGTTCAGTAAAATCCCTAGTCCCTGCACCATTCAGAGAAGAAACAAAACTTTCCAATAGCAATTTCCACTGAAATAAGAAACGAAACGCAACTTCTGATTCCCCATTTCGGTTTCGATTGTGCAATGCCTCGTTCCACAGGTGTACGTAACCTTTTAACTTTCTGAATTGAAATTCCCACAGCATTAAATTTGATTGTTCTTGGGTATCGGTGGAAGTTAGGAAGCTCTACACAAAGTCTCTCTACGTCAGCCTTTTTCCACGAATTGTATACGGTTTCTCTATTCTCTCTTGAAGGAAATAAATAATTTACGTACAAATTTCTTTTCTTTCTTCTTGTGTTGATAGTACTGGTGCCCCTTTCACTACCTGTGGGTGTAATGTACGTAGTTGAGCTTTTGGAGGATGTATGCTGGTTAGTGTTAAGTAATATCGTTCTTGGTGTCATTTTTGTTGTAGTGGTGAAATCATATTTGGTGTATTGCATTCCGGTACGGGCTTATCTTGACGGGAAAGTGTCATCCTCTTGGCAATATTTTTTTATCTTCTTTTCTAAAGTGATTTTTTTTATTTTTTTTATGTGAAATGTTTCGTCTTCTCGTGATGTGAAAGTTCTTTCTATTGGCATGAAAGTTCTGCTGTTCGACGTAAGTATTTCTAATATTGATGTGAAAGGCATTCGAGAGTTCTATTTACTCGAGCTCGTTCCAATCTAATTTCTCTTTTCTCTTGGTTTCTTTTGTTGCACAGTTTCTACTTTGTCATTTCTTCTGCTCAGAGTCTCATCCTGAGGGTTGTGTTCCTGCTAAACTGCTAGTTTTGTGATCAGACTGAGTGTTTTATTGAGATGACTTGAAGTTTGTTCAACACTCGAAATTTGTGCCACTTTGTGAATGTGTCTTTCCCTGAGGCCACTTCAGTTTATCTGTTTCACCAACCCTTACTCATTGCGTCTTTCTCAATACTTTTAGGTTTTGGGAATGGTTTGATTGATGATTGGGAATGGTTTGAAATTTTACCGGAAATTATCTGCTTTTGTTCTCTTCTTCTGATTAAGTCTCCTACAGCGTTATTGCTTTTTTTCGTATCATTTTCCATGATTCTTATTATTTCTTGAATTTGGATAGTAGTTTGTATGCTGTGTCTGGACAATTGCTTCATCCAATTATTTGTCCTTCAAGGGTTTTAAGTTTGACCAATCTCAAAGGGGTGTTCTCTCATATTTACATCCCGATGTTGAATCCTGAAGCCTCGAAGGGAAAAGTTGATCTACTTCCATCTTATCCAGCACAGGAGAGAAAATGACCTTTGGGATAGAGGTCAACCTACCCTCTTTCCTATGTTCTAATGAATCAAGGTGTAGAAAATAGAAGATAAAATGCTGGAACTCTCTGCCTTTTAAGAAGGCGGTAATGGAAAGGGAATGAGAAGAAATCCTCCAATGTAACCTACCCTCTTTCCTATGTTCTAATGAATGAAGATAGAAGATAAAATGCTGGAACCCTCTGATGCCTTTTAAGAAGGCGGTAATGGAAAGGGAATGAGAAGAAATCCTCAATGTCATTGCAAATAGAATATCTCTCCTCTTCTTCCTTCTCCTCTTCCTCCTCCTCCCTCTTCCTCCTCTTCTCCATCATCTTAATGTCGTGTGGTTTTACACTTTAAATCTCTGCGGAGCTCAAGTGGTTTTCTCGTGAGAAAAGTTCTCTGGTTTTCCCCCCCTTTTCACCCTTTCTTCTTCCCTCTTTCTTTTTTTTCACTGATTTCTTTATTGTCTCCTCGTGTGGAACATCTTGTTACACTACGCCTTTTTTTTACTTTCTATTACCATTATTTTCCAAGGAAAGAAACAAAACTGCTAGTACTGCTACGATTTGTCTGTGATAAAGCATGCCTGTACGTGTACCGTAGTATGTCTCTCACGAGATGGACTTGAAGATACATTCTTCCCATTTTATAGGTGCGAGGTCAACAAAAGAACTTCAAAGAATATCAGAAACGAGGGCCCTCTTACACGAACGACTTTCCACTCCCCACTTCTTACTACATCCTTTCCTTTTTAAATCGCGCAGGAAAAATTGGATTGAATCTAAGAAAAGGTCGACAGTCTGTACACACTTACACAGTGTACTGGAACCTAACACAAATATGTTTTTTGCATCTTGTATGAAAGATTGATGCTTAATTTAGATGGATCTGTTTTTTTTTTTTTTTTTTTTTTTTTTTTTTTTTTTTTTTTTTTTTTTTTTTTTTTTTCCTGATTTTTTTTCTTCAAAAAAAAAAAAATTCTTGTTTTTTTTTTTTTTTGATGCAGAGAACTTCTGAAACTCTCGGAGGTAAAAAGTAATTTAATAATACCTATGTGATAGAGATGCTCTCTCTCTCTCTCTCTCTCCCTCCTTTCCTCTCGCTCCCATTCTCTCTCACACACATTTTACTTTCTTTCTCTCTTTTCATCAAAGCCTTATACATACGCACACTCATTTCTCATACCCATACACACCCAGGTGTCCAAAATGATGGATTGTCTCAATTAAAACATCACAACTCAAATCTATGTTCTCTCACACCACCAAAATCCATTTCCTCTCTCTTATTCTCTACTCTCCTTTCTTACTTTCACTCTCTTTTTCACTTTCCTTATTTGCTCTCTTTTCTCCTATTCTCTCTATTTCTCCCCTCTCTCCTCCAATCACTCCTATATACTTCCTTTCATATTTATTCTTTCCCTTTTAACTTAGTGGAACTTGAAAAGATTGTTGTATAAAGAAAGCAAGCAATAAATCTATTATTATTATTATTATTATTATTTCCCGTGTATTCTGTTCTCTACTCATCAAACATCAGCATTCCTTTTCTTAAGGATACCTTTGTAAGGTTGAAGGAAAAGTCTAAAATGACGAATGAATTAGACTAACTTCAGTGGTTAGCACGTTGGACTTTGGCTCTTTAGGTTGGTTGTTCGAGTCCAAATTAGATTAATAATAATAATAATAATAATGAGGTATTGTTTTATTAGCATTAGTTAGTTGCATGCTTATTGCTTATGATGCTACTTGTGTATAAAACAATACTTTACCTAGTTACTTTCTATTACCCTTACGTATAGGGAACCTATACAAGGTAATGAGAAAGTATTGCAATCGGTCCAAATTTTCAAAATCGGGAAATAAATCACTCTTATTTTTCAGCATTACAACTCTCTCATCTATAGGACTCGTGTTTATAAAGAACACTTTTCTGCTACTCTTTGACAAGGGCAACGAAAGTAAGAAGTATGTTGCTTCCTGTGTCGACATTAAACTACTATTGAGGAAAACGTTCGAAATTTTCCTCATCCTATCCTTTAGTGTCACACTACCTCCTTGAATATCCTCAGCTGCATCTCTCAATAGCTTCGATAACCCTGATTCAATTTTACTTACATAATTAATGATATAAGAAGCAAGGCCATACTCTTCCAATACAAACTGAATGTCCATATTAGATTCAAACAGATGAAGTATGTCCTTGTTATATGCATTAATGCCTACTTCTAAACTAGACCGTTTTAGGAATACGCGAGTTTGTTTTATGGAACTTTGAATGGCTTGCATGTATTCATCTTCTGTTAAATTTAATTTTGCCAATATTTCTCCAAAGGATAGTGCGTCCTGTTTGATGAAGAAATATTTCATCAAATTGTCGATCTTTTTGTAATTTTCCCTAATTTCCGAAGTAATTTCTTC
>NW_007378410.1:115406-116394 GCF_000475195.1 Diaphorina citri | reverse complement strand
CTACATTCTACCTATTCGATTTTTTATTTCTTTTTTCGAGTTTTTTCCAGTTTCCATAGTTTATAGTTTCTAGTTTCCAAGTTTTCCATCTTAATCCATGTCCATATTCCATATCCATATTGTCCATATCCCATAATCTCCAATTCTCCATTACCATTTTTGTTAACAGCTTTTGAAAAGTCCCTTTTTGTTTTTTGTCAACTTTAAACACTTTCTTTCTTCCAACCTACAAGTGTTATAAAAACAACCACCACGATTACTACAGTGGTAAATTTGTTTCACTCAGCAATGGGCTGTTGCTTCAGTTGGTGTAGGGAGCAATCTGATCCTGAGGAGGTTTGTATGGGTTGGCTTTACTTCTAATTTAGGGAGGATAGAACCATAATCTTGTAATACCCAGCATTTGAGTGGGGACTGGGGATGACTTTTTTTACATACAGGGTGTGCCAGAAAAACACTGACAATGGCTCAGGGGGCAGGTAGATCTCATAATTTCCAATAACCTCTACAGACCGAGTGTACACATATGTGTACACAATTTTAGAAGTGCTAGATGCCTGAAGAAAAAAAAATTACTCCCTTTATACTATACTCAATCAATGTTTTTACAATAAAAAAAGAAATATGGGGTAAAACAATTAATACTATATGCTAATGATTGTTTAACAAATAAAGTTAAATTACAGAAATTAACTTGATAGGGCGTGGATCAATAGAAATCATTTATTATTTTTAATCACAGCAACGACAAACAAACCGTTTGAAACATGTCCCAACTTGCAATTTGTCCTTCGCTCCATGTAGGTTTAACACCCATTTCGCCTTCCTAATAAAGATTGTCTACTCGGCTACATTGTTTTTTATTGGTAAAAAATGTTATCGAGGACATCCGTTTACCCATTAATCATCAGTTGTGAACCCAGAGCTTTCAACACTCGATGGTATAGCGTTTCATATACATGATTACACTTTGAGATTTCTCTTTACT
>NW_007378410.1:109854-115381 GCF_000475195.1 Diaphorina citri | reverse complement strand
GCCAACTCTAACCTGTCATGGATATAATGGTTTAAAGTTCAGAGTCACCGATGAATTGTACAATCTATCACAGATGGAACTACTCTTAAAATGAGCAATAGAGCGCTCCGAGTAGTAGACTAAACTCGGTCCAATAACAACAAGATTATTTCAAGCTCCAAACAAGAATGATCTTTACTCTTGTACCACCAGTGCCTTATCCTACTTGTCAAAACTTTACTAATATCCGGTATGGCCTATCTCACCCCAGTACATAAACACACCCTGATGATTTCCGCGCGCTATTTTCAAACTGAAAAGACAATTTTTATTACTTTCCCTTATCCTTTAGGGAAGAAAGTAATGAACATCGAGTCGGAATTTCGAATGGTCAGTTTTCAGTGCCCAAAACACGTTTGATGGTACCCCAAAATAACCTAAAATTCCCAAGTTTCAGCTCATTGTTACGTAAAACAAAAATATCTCAGAGACATGGTAAGAGCTAGTAGAGAACTTTGGAATAATCTTTAAGTATATATGTAGTTCTGTTCAATGTGAACAAAGGATGACGACTACGGGCAAAACTTGTTGGGTTTAACGATCCGATGCAACGCTTAGAACATTCACAACGACGTTTCACTTACCTAAATTGAAATGATGCATTATCCTATTGAATGATGCTTATTTGAGTGTTCTTTTACCCTAACTTTTACAATATCTCTAACCGTTTTGTCGCTATAGCTGAAAACCGCCAAAAACCGGTCAAAATCTGTCCAAAAGCGGTCAAAATACCGCCAAGCGCAGCAACCATCTCAACCAAACGTTTTGTGTTCCATCCTTGTCACATTTGTGAACTACAAAAATTTCAAGTCTCTAGCTCATACCGTTCCCGAGATATTGTTAAATTACACCGAAAACCGCCAAAAAGCGGTAAAATGACACCAACCGTTGCACCGATCTTAACCAAAAGTTTCGTGTCGCATCTTTGTCACATTTGACATCTAGATACCAAATTTCAAGTCTCTAGCTCTTACTGTTCTCGAGATACCAAAAGTTTCGTGTCGCATCTTTGTCACATTTGACATCTAGATACCAAATTTCAAGTCTCTAGCTCTTACTGTTCTCGAGATATATTTTGTTTACAGACTGACAGACACACAGACAGACAGACACACCCACGGACCAATGGCTGAAACTTTGGTTTTAGGCTCTATAGGGACCTCAAAACTTTTCTCTATCAAATTCAAGGTATAATATAAAAAAATCTGGTGTGAACATCACACGACTCTCTATTACATTTGCAGAATACGTAGGTATTTGAAAAGAAATAGAAAGTAAAAAAAAAATGTAATAAAAGGGAAATTTGTTGACACAGGGGAGTATCGAACCCGCAACTTCTCAAATGTAAGTCAGAGAGTGCTAAAAGTAGCACCATTCGATTCCGCGTGAAAAATCACATGGGATCAACTATTCACATGCTGTTAATTCAAAGTTAAAAGAACTGTCAATACAAAACTTATCAGAAAACAAATAAACAAAGTTGAAAAAACTTTGCTCAATGTCGAAGAAATGGATCGAGAGAAAGAAAAGATCTCGCTTCCTTAAGTCAATGACTTACCTTCACACAGACCTCGATATAACAGACACACTCGTCACAGAAACTACTACAAGAACAACCTTGAACCGTTCGCTACTCACACTGAATCACTAGTGGCCACTTGGAGAGGAGGTTGCTTCCTGACTGCTCCGGTTCCCCCACTCTTCAGCAAGTCTTCAGACGTCTTCCTGGTACCAGATTACCGGTCCGTTGGATTTACCAGAGGGCCCTTACCCCTAGTCCCGATATTGCATCATGACCGTATGGATGATGCGTTTTGAAAAATTCATTATCATTAACATAATTATTATATCTTACACATAACTCACATAAGTGTACAAAAACCGTAGATATTGTTTAAATTATTCAGTGTCAGAGGAATGTGTCTGATGTTGTCATTGAGATAACGGAATTGGAAATATCAGTGAAAACAGTAAAACATCCACTGAAAATACATGTAATGCTCCATCGGAAGATTTGGTATTTTTGGCACATCCACTAAAAATTTCATGTTCTCTGTCCCTCTTTCCCGATTATCTTATCTGCGTTTTAATCGTTTATCCCATTATAATTGCGTTTTAATTGTTTCTCTCTCCACTTCCAATGAAAATCCAAGCATTCCTTCTCTTCCTTAATTTATCGGAAAAATTGTATTTTTGGCACATTCACTAAAACCATTTAAGTTATCAGTCTCTCTTTCTCTTACTACAGTATATCATCACTCATCAGTGTCTCGTCAACCTGAAAATAAACGTTGTTTATGTGACATTGAATGATTTACTTAATATCTACCGTTTTTTCTACACCCTATAGATTTGTAGAATATTAATTTAGTGAACCTCTATGTATTAAATTGGTCAAATAAGGCCTAATATTAATCTATGATCACACGTGCTGAAATACTGCTGGATTTCCATACCTTCAGGAAAACCAGGATTTTGTTGGTATAGGATTTCTCCTTGAGACTCGTCCTAATAGCTAGGCAATATCTACTACTTGTACTTGAATATTCCTTATTGATGAATCAGCACATTTCTAGATTAAGGTAGGACGTGATTTTCCATCATGGCACTGCTTTCTAGTCATGAATAATTTTTCTTCCCTTCGAGCTCTTTTCCTCTTTCTAGTTTGGGCATGTAAGGGACAAGATCAGCACAAGTTGTACCTCACTGCTCGTTAACAATGTTAGCATATTTCACATATTTGTGTAAAAACATCAGTTTGCAATCATGAATATTGGTACTACAGATCCACCAAGGTAAGATGTAAAAGGAAATCCCCTCTTTGTCAAGAAACTAAAATCATTATCGATTTTTAGGGCTCAGAATTTTTCTCTAGAATTTTAACGGCTGAATGCACCCCCGAAATGAAATGACCAACAGCACGTGCTGCCCAATAGATCAGTTGCGCTTACTTGGGTGGTGTTTCAAAGTCATAGAGCAGGAAAAATGAGGACCAACGGAATTTTTCTTTTTCTTCTACGACTTCTAAATCCCGAGATAAATTGATTTAAAAAATACCGGTAAATTGTAAACTTTGACGTCACGGCATACGCTCCCGTAGGCGATGACGTCACATCAAATGTCCCGAGCAAAGCTCCCTTGCAGGTAACGCATTAATGTGTTTGTGCGCATACGTTTCTGCGCAGTTCTTTCTGCTGCTCCGCTAGCGTGCTTGCATAGTGGCGCTACCTAGCGGACAAAAATAGCAACTGCGTTAAGTCTGACGTCACAAATCTTTGAACTTTTTCATTATAAAAATTGAATTTTCGACCTTTTACAGTTGTTTTTTCGGAGTTTTGACCTCAGATTTGGATTTTTCCCAACTTTTTACATAGGAATCGACCATTTATTTATAATTTTTACCCACTTGCAACTCCTCCATTGATTTTTACTAATATGGCAACACTGAAAAGTTAGGATCATTCGATCATAACGTATAGTATACGTTATGATTCGATATCGAATTTATACCTCAGATTTGGATTTTTCCCAACTTTTTACATAGGAATCGACCATTTATTTATAATTTTTACCCACTTGCAACTCCTCCATTGATTTTTACTAATATGGCAACACTGAAAAGTTAGGATCATTCGATCATAACGTATAGTATACGTTATGATTCGATATCGAATTTATTTTTTCGATAGGGATGGGATATTCGACTCTTTTTGAATATTCGAATACCACGAATCGATTCTTTTCAAATATTCGACTCAAAGAATTGGACCCGGTACAAGGCCAGAAGTTTGAACTTGGAAGATGGAGCAGGGGTTCCCTAGTGTGATGTTTTCTGGAGATATTTCGGACCCGGTACAAGGCCAGAAGTTTGAACTTGGAAGATGGAGCAGGGGTTCCCTAGTGTGATGTTTTCTGGAGATATTTCTTTTTTTTTATGCACAAATGTTTTATTATAAAAATATACTTCAGTGGTGACTCTCAGTTTACACAGACTTCATTTTAACTGGGCATTTAGTTTTCACGTCAAATTATTTTTCTGTCTTCTAAGATGATTCTCGTTACTAAAGGTTACAAGTTAATACAAGTAGCAATCTAATTACCCATTCAAATATTTCAAATAGGTTCAATGCACATCATTGGTGGTAAGTACACTGTGTTCACAAAATTACCAGCTAGCACACGCAGCATCAGCATGTCGGGTCAATGAGATATTCGTCATTGGTGGTAAGTACACTGTGTTCACAAAGTTACCTACTAACACACGCAGCATTAGCATGTCGGGTCAATGAGATATTCGTCATTGGTGGTAGTAGCGACATTTTTAGGGGATTTAGGGACCGTTTTGGATGTTTTGAGTGCGCCAATGCACTTTTTGGGTACTTTTACATCGGAATAGGAATCTATCTCGGAAAAAAATTGTCATTTGGTTGAGCCCCTATTAATTTCGCGGGCAGCCATTTTTTCGTGATGACGTCAGTTCATGCGAGGTCGTAAACCATGGCTGCTTCAACGTTAATTTTTTTTGCGACCTTTTTGCGACATTTTAGAGGATTTAGGGACCGTTTTGGATGTTTTTGAGTGCGCCAATGCACTTTTTGGGTACTTTTACATCGGAATAGGACTCTACCTCGAAAAAAATTGTCATTTGGTTGAGCCCCGTTCTTCATTCTTTATGAAAGAACAAAGAAGAAAAAATTAAAAAAATTACACCGCAAAAATTTTTCTGTTACGTTATGTAGTTTATCTACTTCTCGAGATATGCACCGAGCGAAAGACGTGGCAACAGTGCATGACTAGCGTAACGTCACGCCATAGTGGGGCGAGTACTGCGAGTAGGTATACCTACTATACGAATATCAGTCGCGCTTACTTGGGTGATGTTTCAAAGTCATAGAGCAGGAAAAATGAGGACCAACGGAATTTTTCTTTTTCTTCTACGAATTCTAGAGATCCCGAGATAAATCGATTTAAAAAATACCGGTAATTTGTAAAGTTTGACGTCACGACATACGCTCCCGTAGGCGATGACGTCATAATTCATGACTCCCGCTTCGTTTGTTTGTGCGCAAGCGTTTCTGCGCATTTTTAGGTTAAGTCTGACGTCACAACTCTTTGAACTTTTTCAATAGAACGGCAATTAAAAATTGAATTTTCGACCTTTTAAAATTACTTTCTCGGAGTTTTGACCTCAGATTTGAATTTTTCCCAACTTTTTACATAGGAATCGACCATTTATTTACAATTTTTACCCATTTGCAACTGCTCCATTCTCTTCTACAATAATCTATCTGAGGGTAGGTAGTTGCAGATCTTTTCAGTAAATAAGAAGTACTTACGAGGGTCATTTGATAAGTTTGTGGACATGGATACTTCTTCTTGCTATGAAGCCCAAATCTAGGTGCCACTGCAAAGTCTGTCTTGTTTTAGGAAGGTACATCAAGTTTCATTACATTCCTATTATTAGCCTTTGATTCACAGCTATCAAATG
>NW_007378410.1:109303-109382 GCF_000475195.1 Diaphorina citri | reverse complement strand
TGGCTGCATTGGCTCAGCTCTAACCGTCAGCTGGCTCAGCTCTGCGTAACACCGTGTATCATTGTATCAATCAGGTAAA
>NW_007378410.1:31207-109293 GCF_000475195.1 Diaphorina citri | reverse complement strand
GATTTGAATTTTTCCCAACTTTTTACATAGGAATCGACCATTTATTTATAATTTTTACGCATTTGCAACTGCTCCATTACGCATATGTGATTCACAAAATATCTCGAGAACGGTAAGAGCTAGAGACTTGAAATTTGGTATGTAGCTGTCAAATGTGACAAGGATGCGACACGAAACTTTTGGTCCCGGTGCAACGGTTGGCGGCATTTTACCGCTTTTTGGCGGTTTTCGGTGTAATTTAACAATATCTCGGGAACGGTATATAAGCTAGATATTTGAAATTTGGTATGTAGTTCACAAATTTAATCTGACAAGGATGCAACTCAAAAGGTTCGGTTGAGATAGGTGCTGCGGTTGGCGGTATTTTGACCGCTTTTTGGCCGACAAGGATGCAACTCAAAAGGTTCGGTTGAGATAGGTGCTGCGGTTGGCGGTATTTTGACCGCTTTTTGGCGGTTTTCGACCGTTTTCTGGCGGTTTTCAGCTAATATATACCGACTAAACGGTTAGAGATATTGAAAATGTTACAACAAAACACCCAAATAAGCACCATTCAATAAGGATAAGGAAAGTCGTGTGATGTTCACACCAGATTTTTGTATATACCTATCTTATCAATGCTTGAGGGTGTGTTTATGTACCGGGTTGAGATGAGCTCGGACGACGTGAGATAGCTGTCCCGGGGGCAATTTTTAAAATTTATTTTATATTTATTTTTGTTTGCTTTGTAATTCGCTTGTTTGTTATATCTAATATAAATGAAAAGTATAATATAAACGTGCAAACTAGAGATAAAAAGTAAAAAATGAATTCAGATTGTACAAGGCCACATCACCTTCGAATTGCATCTCAGGGATCACCTTCCCTTCCCTCATAATTTCAAAATTCATTATCAAAAATTCAAAAATTGAAATTTTTTCCTGACACCAATTGTACAAGTTGCGGAAAAAAAAAATCAAAATTTCAATTTTCCCCCCAACTTTACACGCTCAAAGGCCGAGAATGGCCTATCTCACCTGTTTCATTTTAGTAAGAACAAACTGAACTTTATTGAACAACAATAACCTGGCTCAAATCAAGACTACCGAAAGTAGGTATCCATAAGTACATATCTAACATCACCCCAGTACATAAACACACCCTGATGATTTCCCGCCGCTATTTTCAAACTGAAAAGAAATTTTTACTTTCCTTATCCTTTAGGAAGGAAAGTAATGTAATCGGGTCGCAAATAGAAGAGAAGAAAATTTGAAAATATCATTTTTTTCATTTCTGAGCTGTCAATGTGAATCTGACCAAGTGAACAATGTTATTTTAATTTTTCTTGTATTTTTTCTTAATTAATTGATCATAAAATGAAGTTGTTAGTAACAAGAAAACCTTTTTTGAACAAATATTGATAGGTGAAAAATCAAAAGTGGCCTATGACAAACAGACGCCATTAGTATTAAAGGAGAAGAAAATAAACAACATAGGAAAATGGATACCTTAAGGAAATAGGAAATCTTAAGCAAAAATGGAACCTAAATCATTTAGGAACGACTGTGCATTCGGCCCTCAATCTTTCAGGAAAACTTGTACTTTATCCAAGGATGAGAATGAGACCTTTTTTGCCTTTTTAAATCACGTCTTTCCCGAAGAAATAACATACTATCTGAGAAACATACGAGAGGCTTTAAAATTACCCAGCATGTGCGGTTGTCTTCGAATCAAAATTGTGCTCTGGCTCGTGGTTTTATCAAAAACAGTTTATCAGTTAAGATGAAACAGTTAGGACCTAAAAAGGGTCTGTGATTTTTTAAAAAGTGTTTTTTTTTTAAGTTAGGAAAAAGACCCACAGAACCTTGTTGGAAATGATGAGATCTACCTACCCTGGATGATTAATGAAAGGGACAAGAAGAGGATTGAAGCGTTTGAGATGTGGTGTTGGAGGCGAATGATGAAGATAAAGTGGACGGAGCGAATGTCGAATGAGAGAGTGTTGGAGCTGGTGCAGGAAGAGAGACAGATTTGGAGAATACTAAAGGAGAGGAGACACAGGTGGATGGGCCATGTGTATTGTGTATCAGCATAATGATTTCATCATTTCAATAATTGAAGGTAAAAGAGAGGGTCAGCAAGGAAGAGGAAGACCGCGTGCCCGCTACATCGACCAAGTAGTCAAATACTCCGGAAGCTGTTCATATCCGGAAACGAAGAGGAAGACTTCAGATAGGGAGGAGTGGAGAGCTATCAACCAATCACAAGATTGAAGATGATGATGATGACCTACCCTGAGCCATTGTAAGTGTTTTTCTGGCGCACCCTGTAGAATTGGTTCTATATTAATTTTATTTATTTTACAGATAGGAGATAGTGAGAGAAGAACCTTGATACATCCAGATAACCCTAATACATCAATTCAAACTAGTCCACCTACTCTGTAAGTTTTAAACCTGTCCATTTTTTTCTCCATTGGCCTCAAATGTGCATTGACCTAAGTAGCTTGAAACATGTTATTTTCACCTACAGTCTGTTCATAACAATCCCATCAAAAATTAATATTTTTAATATGTTAACAGTCAATTCTCAGCTCTCTATCCATAAAGGGTCCGTACTTATCCACCACTTTGTTATTTCTGTTAACACTTTGACCGCCACAGCTGCAATGTACATGTGTTTACAGGATGCCACAACCAATCACGTAACACCGGCGCTGTGTGAAAACATTGAACAAAATTTTCATGCCAGCACCGGTGATACTTTGACGTATGTGGACTTATATTTATAGTCCAAATCTGCGTAAATATTACCCAGTAAACACATACGCCAAGCTAACATATACTTTGACGTATGTGGACTTATATTTATAGTCCAAATCTGCGTAAATATTACCCAGTAAACACATACGCCAAGCTAACATAAAAAAATTAATATAGGTACCTAAACCTAGTCCATATAACAAGCTAAATTTGTTGTGATTTTAGTCATACAAGTGAGAAAAAGTCCCAGGAAAAAGTTCTTTATATCCCTGGATTGCTAGAAGCCTTGAAAAGCCATTCCAGCAATCAATCAATATATTTTATTGTGGATGTATACATAGTATGTTCACAATATTATAATAAAGCCTATATACTTAAATAACTTAAATTTATGCTATAAACACTAAACTATAACTAATATAATGAATAGGTATGTAGAACTTAATTGACAATAGAGACATAGACAACTACTATACCAGGTGAAGAGGATGAGAGAGCAAAGTTAATGGAGGTTATACATAGTATGTTCACAATATTATAATAAAGCCTATATACTTAAATAACTTAAATTTATGCTATAAACACTAAACTATAACTAATAATGAATAGGTATGTAGAACTTAATTGACAATAGAGACATAGACAACTACTATACCAGCAATATGGGAGGTGAAGAGGATGAGAGAGCAAAGTTAATGGAGATTGACAATAGAGACATAGACAACTACTATACCAGCAATATGGGAGGTGAAGAGGATGAGAGAGCAAAGTTAATGGAGGTGTGTGTGTATGTGTGTGTGTGGGTGTGTATGTGTGTATGTAAAAAAGAGAGAGAGAGCCGTCCCTAGGTCAGGGAGAACTCCTGGATCAAAAATCTTATCGGTGATATATTGAAGTAAAACCAAGGGCTCCAACAATTAACTTGACGTAACACGGTTTTCCATTATCACACAAAAAAGGTGTTACTTTGGCGTAACACTGGCGGTAAAAGTGTTAATATAAGTACCTAAGTATGTACTGTAAAAAAAGAATAATCTTCTTCTTTCTTCGCCTTTTTCTATTAAGTCATAACTTTTAATTTTAATGGATAAACTGTTTTTTTTTAAACCTCGAGCCAGGGCACAAAATTTTGATCAGAATAGGCATGATCTATTTCCAAAGTCCAGGTTTGATGTGTTTTTTCAAGCTCGAAAAAGATTTTGATGCTAGAAAACTACTGACCGTGTGTTGGTGCCTTTGCAATGTCGTTGTTTTGTTCTTTGGAGACACAAGGGCTGTAAAAATAAAATTCAATTTTCCGGCTGGAAAAATGTTTATTTCAACCAATCAGAAGAAAACTTTTTCCAAAGAAAATATAAATAGCGTCGGTGGGTTGGAAAAATTGACATTTTTCTTGGAGTCAGCCGAGATTATTATTATTATTATATTTTTTAATCCATTTATTTATTTTTACACATTTCAGAGCAAATATAGAACCACTTAGCCCAGCACAATCAAAGAAAAATGATGAACAATCAGATCTGCACCGTATTCTACAAAATACTCTCACGTTAGTATGAATTTAACACGGGGAACACACTTTGAGGCCAGCAAAACTTTTCCTGTGTTTATTATTTCAGATTTAATTTTTTTAACTCAGGCACGATATAAGGTCTCAGGGGCGAAGCCCCGGGAGCGCGGAGCGCGACCAAACACAAGGGAGCGGGAAGCACGACCGTACGCACAATCCGGCGAAGCCCCCGGGAGCGCGCAGCGGGACCGTAAACAAAGGAGCGCGAAGCGCGACCGCATGCACACCTTGCGAAGCCCCAGGAGCGCGAAGCGCGACCGTACGCACAATCCGGCGAAGCCCCCGGGAGCGCGCAGCTCGATCGTATACAAGGGAGCCGAAGCGCTACCGTATGCATTAGAAAAAAAGGAGTGAGATCCCCACAAAAACACAAATTAATGTGAAAAAAAGGCCAAGTTCCTATCCAAAAATGTCGTCCTATAAAAATGGTGAGATCAGAAAATTAAGGCCAAGTCTGCATTCCTAGTTTTTCGTGTCTGCTGAAAATGCTGAATCTCAATTCCTTCAATCTTCTCTCAATTTCAACTTGGCTATGTTTTTCCTTGAGGGTGTCATGTTCAATTATTTATTTACAGGGTCCGGCAGAAAGAACGGAGGTTTTCAAAATCATGCTACGGAGTCAATTTTTAAGCTAGAGTAGTGATTTTTCTTTTGAAATGTACAAAACATTATTACTTTTCAGAATATCTGGTCATTTTTTGATATCGAAGTTTTTGTGGAGCACAACGCTCGTTAAGTGTCGATCCTTTTTTTCTACACACCCTCCTCCAGCGCCACAAAAATCTCCATGACTCTTCGAAATTTTCAAAGCATAGCTCGCAATTTTCTTCTAATGGCCTTTTCAAATTAGCTAGGGTACTTTGCTTATCGATGTAGACTCTGTCCTTATTAAGAAAAGTCACTGGGATTGAGCTCAGGACGCCAAGTCGGGTGGTCCATATCACCTCTCTTTAATATCACTTTTCCTTAGAATAACCGCTTTTTTCGACCATAACTGGGGATGACTTTTTTTACATACAGGGTGTGCCAGAAAAACACTGACAATGGCTCAGGGGGCAGGTAGATCTCATAATTTCCAATAAGGTTCTGTGGGTCATTTTCCTAACTTTGGTTTTGTTTCCGAGAAACATCCAAAAAACCACTTTTTTAAAAATCACAGACCTTGTGTCAGCATAACTTTTTCATTTTAATAGACTGGGAGCTGAGGACGGAAAACTCAAGTGGGAAGGTACACAATTTTTGACCGAGTTCGGGGTGCACTCAGCCTCGTGAGGACAATTGAGTAGCTACTGGATTCGAGTAGCGACCAGTGGCGACATTACGAGTGTAAAAAAATGATTGAAATATGGAAAATGATTGCAAAGGAGGCAGTAGGCACTTAGTAATGATATCCACAAAGAATGGTGATGGCAGACACTAAATAAAAGATCATTTTATTTATCTGCCATACACCGGAGTGATGGCCTCTAGCCATGTAATAGGCTCGTCAAGAAATGCAGTCAATCATCGTGGTGACTTGTGTTTATTCTTTAAAAGCATAATATGTAGTATTAGTTTGTTGTAATCAATTAACCATCACCTCACAAAAATACAGTCATCATTTCTGCTTTGTTTAAATGGTATTTTTAATCAACTCAAGTAGGTAGTCCTGGCAATAGGTACATATTTTCTCATTACCTACCTACCTAGTAGTCCTAGTATAGGTTCCCTATACTTAATAGTAATAGAAAGTAAAAAAAAGAAGATATTTTGTCCATGGAACATATCAGAAGATCTTACTTGGGCTTTTTGCCAGAAATAGAAGAGCAAAATATTGTTGAGGAAATTCAATGTGCAGACAAGTCAGGCATGACACACTGGTTTGTTCTATGCGTCTGTTACAGAATTGCAATCTATATTTGTGAATGCATAATTTATGAATCACATTACCAATACTGAAATGTACATTTTCTTTCCACGAGTTACAGTTGAAAACACATGTTTTTAACATTTATGATACTACGACAAAGTTATTGCACAAGGAAATTGAGTATCATGGTGAAATAACGCTCTAAATTTTTGACCATGTGGTGTGCAAAGTCAAGAACAAATAGAAAACACATTTCTTACTCCTTGGACCGGGGGCATTTGGTGGCTATGGCCGTCCGGAACGACTTTCTATTACATTTGCAGAATATGTAGGTATTTGAAAAGATATAGAAAGTAAATTTTTGACCATGTGGTGTGCAAAGTCAAGAACAAATAGAAAACACATTTCTTACTCCTTGGACCGGGGGCATTTGGTGGCTATGGCCATCCGGAACGACTTTCTATTACATTTGCAGAATATGTAGGTATTTGAAAAGATATAGAAAGTAAAAAAAAATGTAATAAAAGGGAAATTTGTTGACACAGGGGAGTATTGAACCCACAACTTCTCAACTGTAAGTCAGAGAGTGCTAAAAGTAGCACCATTTGATTTGACGTGAAAAATCCCATGGGATCAACTATTCACTTGCTTATTTGGTAACAGTTCACAAATAAAAGGGAAATTTGTTGACACAGGGGAGTATCGAACCCGCAACTTCTCAACCGTAAGTCAGACAGTACTAAAAGTAGCACCATTTGATTCGGTGTGAAAAATCACATTGATTAGAATATTCACATCCGAATGACCAAATGTTTTTGATGTCTTCGGTTTGCTGGAACAAAATGGGTACTAAATGATGGGCTTTGGTACAAATTCGCAGCAAAAGTTGTGGTGCTAACTTCACGCACCGTCAGACAGTACTAAAAGTAGCACCATTTGATTCGGCGTGAAAAATCACATTGATTAGAATATTCACATCCGAATGACCAAATGTTTTTGATGTCTTCGAATTTCCAAAGTTCAGGTTCAATGTGTTTTTTTCAAGCTCGAAAAAAATTTGCCTTGTTATATCCAATTTTTACATTACAAAACACATAGGGCCGAATGCACAGTTGTTCCTAAATGATTTAGGTTCCCTTTTTCCTTAAGATTTCCTATTTCCTTAAGGTATCCATTTTCCTATGTTGTTTATTTTCTTCTGCTTTAATACTAATAGCGTCTGTTCGTCATAGGTCACTTTTGATTTTTAACCTATCAAACTGTATCAAACGATTTTTCACCTATCATCACAGTCGTACCTTAATGATTAGGGATTCCTTTTAGTGCTTTCCTAAAGTTCATATGCATAGTAATCATTTAGGAACGACTGTGCATTCGGCCCTCAATCTTTCAGGAAAACTTGTACTTTATCCAAGGATGAGAATGAGACCTTTTTTGCAGTGGCGTAGCGTGGTCTAAATTCAAGTGTAAGGCGTGTAGGGTACTAATTTCCACCAATTTTGAGACTCCAGCCGGTTCTATGACCCTCTCAAAGAGCAATAGTTGCTAGTGCCTTCCTTGGGGATTGTTTTAAGACCAATAATTCCAGTTTCGGTCATAGGAACATTACCATGAGGTCAAACTTTAAAATTTATACAAAAAATCCTCGGACTAAATGTCAAAAAACACGATTTTTTTAGAAATGTCTCTGCAACCAACGGACGATGCTCCGACTTCCGCGAACCCACTTTTCCAAAAACTTAGACTCTGAGGAATACAACGATACCAACATCGCCAGTTTCTGACAAGTTTTAACATAGATAGGCAAATGAAAACCGTTCGTTCTTTCTGCCGGACCCTGTATTTGAGTAAGAAAATCATAGCCAAGTTGAAATTGAGAGAAGGTTGAAGGAATTGAGATTCAGCATTTTCAGCAGACACGAAAAACTGGGAATGCAGACTTGGAATTAATTTTCTGATCTCACCATTTTTATAGGACGACATTTTTGGATAGGAACTTGGCCTTTTTTTTTTCACATTTGTGTTTTTGTTTTTTCTAATGCGTACGGTAGCGCTTCGGCTCCCTTGTATACGATCGAGCTGCGAGCTCCCGGGGGCTTCGCCGGATTGTGCGTAGGTCGCGCTTCGCGCTCCCTTGTTTACGGTCTTGCTGCGCGCTCCCGGGGCTTCGCCCCTGAGACCTTATATCGTACCTGAGTTTTGTTTCAAAGAAATTAAATCTGAAATAATAAACACAGGAAAAGTTTTGCTGGCCTCAAAGTGTGTTCCCCGTGTTAAATACGCCTCTGGGCGGAACCCAGTGCAACTTTTGCCCAATTGCAAAACCTACCATCCTGCCAAATTTCAAGTTTCTACGACATCAGGAAGTGCTTCATAATTTTGATGAGTGAGTCAGTCATTCTTAAAATAAGCGATTTTCTAGGCCCCTTTTCTACCCCTTCCTTTAAAGCTAGAACTTCGGAATTTCGCAGGCATAATAAGCAAGTATAGCTTAACATATGGTCCAAATTTCGTAACAATACGTGCGTAATTCACGGAGTTATGATAGGGGTAAAAATGGCTTCAAATGTTTCGTGTAATATACACACTCGCGTGCTGAGGCCGGAACTTGGCCTGGCGCACTGCCGTGCACCTAGATAAATAATTTATTTGAATTTTTAAACTCTGTCAAACAAAATACGGACTTTGTATGGACTGGTCTATCCATGTACACTAAATAGAACTGTTGCATTGGGGTAAAAATTATGAATAAATTTATAAAAGGTCGATGCCTACGTAAACATTTGTGAAAAATCCAAATCTGAGGTCAAAACTCCGAAAAATAACTTTGAAGTTTAAAGAGTTGTGATGTCATCGCGCACGGGAGCGTATTTCAAGGCCTTCGATGTGGTGTAGAGGAACAATCTTATGCATTCGTGATTTGAACTTTTAGTGTTATGTGGTTCACAAAGATTCATGTGCGCGAACGACCTACTGTACGTAGTGTAAGATTTATGAGTGGGAAAAAAAAAAAAAAAAAAAAAAAAAATCACAATTATGATTTGTAATAACGGACTCGAAAGATGTGATTACGATTATAATTTATTGTAATCGTATTTACTAGTAGTTCTGTGAACTGTAGACCTCACTCAGACTCTTTTGCCCAATCTGAGATGACTACTGTACGTACGTATGAGTTCAACTCGGATGTATTGAATTATTAGAAAAGAAGTACCTACATGTAATACGTCTTACGTAATTAAAAGGACAGGGAACAGGTTTTATGTATTTACAATCCTTTATATATATATATTCTTGTTTTTATTTCCAGGAAAGTCATTGATATCAGTTCTCAGGGCTGCAATAATTTAGAGCACAATGAGTACATAGAGAGAATGAACATCTACAAGGGGAAATTAAATGTAGCACCTTTACCCCACATATTGAGACATGAGGAGTGTTTGCTAGTAGATATGCCCACTCCAGCTACATCTACAAGGGGAAATTAAATGTAGCACCTTTACCCCACATATTGAGACATGAGGAGTGTTTGCTAGTAGATATGCCCACTCCAGCCACATGCTTCTGTGATATTGGTGATTACATTCTGGTGAGTGTTAACCTGCCACAATTGCTGACTTTAACCAAGCAAGGGTTAAGGGTTGTTTGAAACTTGATGAAAGAAAGGTTGAAAGCTTCTTTTTTCTTTACCATTGAATCAGAGTAATCCATTATTTCTTGTCATCAAGATGGTTGGATAAGCGCACATTACAAACTTTGAAATTGAACCTCAGCCAGCAGTAGACAATACAAAATAAACTGCCGCAGCTCTTTTGCAGAAGAGTTTGTGTCATAGTTGCCGAAATCAGATTTGAACTAGCGGGAAAGCTGCTGTGGCATGTAGATTTTTACACATCCTGAACAGAAATATGCCGATTCTTTTTTTTTTTTCTTTCTTTCTTTCTTTTTTTTCATACAATTCTCGAACACCATATAAGGACTGTAGGACTGGTTAATGTTTAGGACTTTAACCAAGCAAGGGTTAAGACCAGGTAGTACTGGTTATTGTTTAAACAGTTTTGAAGTGTTGTTTTATATTTAAAGAGCGGGGCAATGATTAAATGTTAGCGAATCATAGCTCAACTCACACTAGATTCCACCCTACATTTTACTTGGCCTGTCATAAAACACTATTTATATGAGTGGGTTAGAATTAGTATGAGTGAGTGAGTCAGTGAGTGAGTCAGTTACACAAGGGGCTGTATATATTTTAGAAGATTCCACCCTACATTTTACTTGGCCTGTCATAAAACACTATTTATATGAAAGGTATACCTCTTATTCAAGTTGTCCTCTTTTTTTTTCAGATTAATAATGCCAGTGAGAAAGCAGAGCTGGCTTTGAAAAATGTCAAAGTAGAGCACACAAATGATCTGGTAGTCCCGTTCATGATTCCATAGGAGTTGAAAACACAAGTGATAATCTTGTGATCTCCATTTGATCACAGTGATATGTATAAACAACTAGGGGTGTTGGTTGATCAGTTCCTAGCGACTGATAATGATAATAATAATAATAATAATAATAATAATAATAGTAATAATAATAATAATAATAATAATAATAATAATAATAATAATAATACTGAAAGTTAAGTGGATGTTGTAAAAGCACTTCAAATTTTGTTAGTTCTTAGGGTTCAAAATATTTAATGTTTAGTGGATGTAGCATTCTCACATTTTGTTAGGGTTCAAAATATTTAATGTTTAGTGGATGTAGCATTCTCACATTTTGTTAGGATTCAAAATATTTAATGTTTAGTAGATGTAGCATTCTCACATTTTGTTAGGATTCAAAATATTTAATGTTTAGTGGATGTAGCATTCTCATATTTTGTTAGGATTCAAAATATTTAATGTTTAGTGGATGTAGCATTCTCACATTTTGTTAGGGTTCAAAATATTTAATGTTTAGTGGATGTAGCATTCTCACATTTTGTTAGGATTCAAAATATTTAATGTTTAGTGGATGTAGCATTCTGACATTTTGTTAGGATTCAAAATATTTAATGTTTAGTAGATGTAGCATTCTCACATTTTGTTAGGGTTCAAAATATTTAATGCAGTGGCGTAGCGTGTATGTATGGCGTGTATGGCGGCCATACAACTCAAAAGTTCACTCTAATGCCCATAAATATTAATGGCATGTACCTACTGTGATGGGACTTGGTAGACCTGTGCATGAGCCCTACAAGGCCCTACACTTGAATTTAGACCACGCTACGCCACTGATTTAATGTTTAGTAGATGTAGCATTCTCACATTTTGTTGGGATTCAAAATATTTAATGTTTAGTGGATGTAGCATTCTCACATATTCAAAATGTAGGTATAATGTTTAGTGGATGTAGCAAAGTCACTTCTCACAATGTGGTTAGAGTGCATGTAATACAAATACAAGTGAATTGAAGAGTATTTACTCCTAATTTTCTGAGCCAAAACAATACAATTCCAAAGAGAGAGAGAGAGAGACTAAAGAAAAGCTCTACATTATTTACAAAATTTCAGGTAGGTACCTATCAAAACGGTGCGTTGACAATTCCACTTTCAGAGAACTGTACCAAAGCAAGTAGGAAGGTATTTTATCAAGCCATTTGATGAACTATGGATTTTCTCGTGCCCGAGGCAGCCTTACCTGCTAACATAACTGGCTTATACACATATGTATACCATACTTGTATATGTACCTACTTCGCTTTAAGGAAGGTATTTTATCAAGCCATTTGATGAACTATGGATTTTCTCGTGCCCGAGGCAGCCTTACCTGCTAACATAACTGGCTTATACATATATGTATACCATACTTGTATATGTACCTACTTCGCTTTTCAACCAGTTCCTCAATAATAAATTCTTAGAAGCATAGATAAGAGAGGATTAGAATCTCTTGTAAAAATGTTGATAACAAATTAAAACAAACCTACACCTATGTCTTCTTGAAATGAAGCAGAATAATGAACCCCAAAATAGCACATGTTCTTCCATCCGATAGCAAGCACGCAAAATGTCAGTTAACTTCAGTGATCTGCTCGGACATAGGTACAATAATTCAATTATTGAATTCAACGTGCTAATTGTGGCTGGCTAGCTATGGATTTGTTTCTATGAACCACCTTGTCAAGTATAGTGTTATTATTATTATTATTATTATTATTATTATTATTATTATTAATTATGTACCTACCCAATAGTTTTTGTACAATATTTAACTTGCGTTAATTAATTCGTTGTACAATGTACATTTTTATATATATATTTTTATAGTACAATATTTAAAAGTTTAATTCAACATTATTATTTTTTTACGTTTTACGTTTGGACTGAATATAAAATTTATTTTATTATGTTTTCCTGTAAGATGTTGTATAAATTTGTATTAGTAATTAGCAGATTGCCCGTGCTTTGCCACGGAAAATTGATCTTAACTCGAGATCGGTTTGGATTTCGGCGAAATTCCTACCAAATTTCAACTTTCTAGGAATTGGGGTTCTAGAGATATAGTGTGATGTTTTTTTTTTTTTTTAGGACTTTATTTAAAGTGACAGGGTTCTTTACATGAGCTCTTCCACCCAACCACTGATTTTCCCTGTTCGGGCTCTAATAATTTTGCTTTTGAAGCAATTCAATGGAGGTGAGCACCGCCGATCTAGTCCTCTTGGGAAAGGAGTCTTGGACGGTTCATCTTGAAGATACAAAATTGAATTTAATTCCATGTTGGTGTCTTTTTTTAATTAGTATTTTTGGTAATTTTTTTTTCTAACTAAAAAAGACATTAGTATGATATTGTCATGTACAATATGCTTTTGTAAATAGGTACGTTGTAATGGTGTTATGACATTTGCATATGCACCTCCCCAAGCAACGAGACAATATTGTAAAAGGGATTGGGCGAGGGCATAATTTAATTCCATGTTGGTGTCTTTTTTTAATTAGTATTTTTGGTAATTTTTTTTTCTAACTAAAAAAGACATTAGTATGATATTGTCATGTACAATATGCTTTTGTAAATAGTGTTATGCTGTTATGTTCCCTATATATATATAAAAAAATGGTTTCGCTAGGTATTCAGCTCACTAAGTCTCTCTCTTTCTCTCTCTAGGGTTTTGTTGATCTGCGGTTGATGATTTTGAAAGATAAAGAACCTTAAGTACTTTTCACTTGGAAAAAAAGTTTTCAATGAGTTGATTGATTAACTATTCAAGTTAACAAATAATTATTGTTACGCTTTGCTATATGGTTTTACTCTTTGGAGCATGTGTTAAATTAGAAATTACCTACAAATAAATTATATGTTGACCCGACTTGGGTCGAAACTTATATGCATATGACACCGCTTTAGCATCCTAGGATAGAACCTTCGCAAAGTCGAAAACAAAACTCATGTTCCTTCTGAAAGTTAACTTGACATATTATGTTATTCATGGGCGTAGGTAGGGGAGGAGGGGGATTTCAAAAAGTATGCAAACTTGAAGGTTGTAGTTACGCTGTAAAGAAAAAAAAAAGTGGTTGGAAATAATCAAGAATTGAATTAATTATAATTAGGTGCATCAAAATAATCAAAAATTAAATAATAACATATTTCAACAACAAAGTTTTGAAAAATTTCGCCTGGGGTGCTGAAGATTTTTAAAATCCGGTCGGACTGCGTTTCTGAAAGCTTGTAGACTAATATTGGGGTTGGGGGAGATGTAAACGCAGTTATCATTTTAGAAATGAGTACATGATTGAATAAGTAAATACGTCTTGTGGGAGTTGTGTTGGGGGAGATGTAAACGCAGTTATCATTTTAGAAATGAGTACATGATTGAATAAGTAAATACGTCTTGTGGGAGTTGTGGGCTGAAGGCTGAAGCTCCTGTATCAGAGAAAAAGAATCGCATGAAATTAAAAGTAACTTGAACCTTAATCGGAAACAAAAATGTGGCGGAATTTATTTCTGGTGTGATCTGGGGTCTCAAAACCCAAGGCCAAAAAAAAAGATTGAGGAATGGCGACATCATTTTGGGGAAAAATTGACTGCGGCACAGTTTATGTTGGGTTCATTTTTGACAAACGCGGGGGTGTGTACCCCCCTTTTCCTTGAACCGCGGCTATGTAGATCAGGAAAATAGACCACATAGCTGAGCCAATCTAATTTCTAAGTAGCAATTAACTTGTCTATTGAATTTCACATTGAAAATGTAAAAGCGTTGGTCAGAACTAACAGGTTCAAACTCGACAACCGAGAGGTGAAATTTTACCCCCATTTGAGAAAAAATGATCAATTAAACTCGAAATTAGTACATACCACAAATCAAAGAGTTATTACAACCTTTGTGAAAAGCTCATGTCAGCGGAGTTATCATTTATCATCGGCTTAATGCATACACATGAAATTGAAGGGGCTCTATGATGATTCATCTTGTACTCCATGTCCAATGACCATGATCTATCTCTTTACAGTCCGATAAGGAAGTAAGGATAGGAGAGAACGTTCGCCCCGGGCAGGCATCGAACCCTTGACCTAACGCTTACAAGGCAGACGTGCTACCCACGAACTAACAAGGCTGGTTGGTACCTACTTATCATTTTATGGTGACGTTCATTCTTAGGAAGATACCTACCTATATCATCATCATGATTTATTTGTGGTGAAGCTGAGAGCTTCTTCACAATTTTTGTGGATATCACAGCATTACTAAGAGCCTCCTTTACTCATTCTGACAAATCTGATAATTTTTCTTTTTACTCTGGTAATGCCGCCACTGGTCGCTACTCGATTATCCTCACGAGGCTGAGTGGACCCCGAACTCCAAGCTCCAAGCACACAGCCGGAAAAAAACCTCGGCCCCGCCGGGAATCGAACCCAGACCTCCTGCGTGCAAGCCTAGTGTGATACCCACTCGGCCACGGAGATAGCTCTTAGGAAGATATACCTACATTATACATAACTTAGATGGTGGATACAGGGCTAGAGGGAAAAAAATCGATTTTTTTTTTTGTTCACATTTTTCAAGCTTAGCTTGTGTAGGTAGGTACAACTACCAACACAATAAAGGACAAATTTTATTAAAGTTCCAAAAGCAACTAAATAAAGTAAATTTAATAGGCTATGGTGCACTTTATTTTTACTCTTTACTAGCTCTGTTTGTCTCTTGTCTCTTTACTGTCGGTTTTTCAGTCTTCTACTGAGAAATGTGAAGTACATAGATGAAACAGCCTCCAGCTCCTCACAAGGTACAAGGTTGAGGGCAACCCACTAGCTAGCACCACGTGATAAGTCATGTCCGTCATTTATATTACGTATGTATGTAGCTACTCGGTCTGCCTGTGTGACCTTAAACAGGGAGTAGACCAGCATAGTCTGGCTGGGGGACTTTAAACAGGGAGCTTTTTTTGTAGTATTATGTATATTTATTAACGTATACTAATAAAGAAAAAGAAAAATTGTTGAAAAATATTTTCAAGGCTTGCACGCAGGAGGTCTGGGTTCGATTCCCGGCGGGGCCGAGGTTTTTTTCCGGCTGTGTGCTTGGAGCTTGGAGTTCGGGGTCCACTCAGCCTCGTGAGGATAATCGAGTAGCGACCAGTGGCGGCATTACCAGAGTAAAAAGAAAAATTATCAGATTTGTCAGAATGAGTAAAGGAGGCTCTTAGTAATGCTGTGATATCCACAAAAATTGTGAAGAAGCTCTCAGCTTCACCACAAATAAATCATGATGATGATATAGGTAGGTATCTTCCTAAGAATGAACGTCACCATAAAATGATAAGTAGGTACCAACCAGCCTTGTTAGTTCGTGGGTAGCACGTCTGCCTTGTAAGCGTTAGGTCAAGGGTTCGATGCCTGCCCGGGGCGAACGTTCTCTCCTATCCTTACTTCCTTATCTATTCGCTTTCGGGACGATAAGACCTTAGCAGTTACAGTTCCTTCTATCAAACCTCTTAAAAAAATTAAAAAGTTTTAGTAGCACAAAATAAGTAGGTGTAGGTACCTACCCCCACAATACAATACCCACCTACAGAGGTGCAGGGTTTTTGTAGAGATCTATGTATGTACAATGTTATAATTAAAACCGCATCGTCCTAGCTCATCTAGAAGTGGGTTAGAATTAGTATGAGTGAGTCAGTTACACAAGGGGCTGTATATATTTAGGATTCCCCTGTGCTAAATATCACATGCATCACACTATTTTACTATATGTATACAGGGTGATTGTGTCACCACATGAATATGTCCAATACCTACTAGCTAAATATCACATGCATCACACTATTTTACTATATGTATACAGGGTGATTGTGTCACCACATGAATATGTCCAATACCTACTACTACCTACCGATTGAAATTTGATAAAATGCAACAATATGTACCTATTTCTTTTTTAGAGGGGGAAATTTTTTCTAATGATCTTCAAATAGGTAGGTAGTTCAAATTTTTAACATTAGTAGGGGCTCAAAGGTTTTAACTGTGAAAACTTAAATAAGAACCCCTAACTTTTATGAGTACAAAAAGTAGGTACTTACCGGTAAAATTTTACGAAGGATCATAGATAATCTAAAATGATAAAAAAAAAAAAAAAATCGGGAAAAAATTAAAAAAAAAAAAAAAAAAAAAAAAAAAAAAAAATCGGGGTTACCTTTAAAAACAAATGTTTTACATCCTCGACTCTTTAACTATCTGCCTCGGTAGCGTAGTGGTCAAGACGCTCGCCTGGTAAACAGGAGGGCGTGGGTTCGATCCCAGCCGAGGCATGGAATTTTATTCTCATTTATTTGAGATTTTCACGTAAACAGGAGGGCGTGGGTTCGATCCCAGCCGAGGCATGGAATTTTATCCTCATTTATTTGAGAGTGTGATTACATAGTAATGGAGCTCTAATGGTTAGGTGGTAGAAAACGCCTCCGGCGTTAACCTCGCCTAGTGGTTACCTTCCACTCAAGAGTCTATTATTATTATTAACTATCCTAGTAGAAGTAATACAAACTTCAATCAAAGTACATATTATGAATTGAGTTCCTTCCTGGTTCCGAGAAAAATCTAGAAATCCTCGTTGGCCCCTCGTGCTCTTGTTTCTTTAAAAAGAAATAATTTGATTCCTCAAATCTTTCATAAGGAGAGCTTTTTTCCCCGGAACTCGATTTTATGGGTTACTTTTGGGTTACTATTTCATTTTGTATTTTCTTACTTTTTATTTTTATTATTATCTTACTCTCTTTTCTGCTGTATTTCTTTTTTTTTTTCTTTTTTTTTAATTTAAGCAAGGTTTAATTTATAAAAATTACACCTATTTTGTTCCAAATACATAAAACCTTGTTTAGACTGCGGGAGTAAAGGGACTTTTCAGTCTCATTCTGGCAGTATAAACAGGGTATATTCTATTCTATTCTATTCTAGAAAGCATAAATTGTGGGGCACTCTGTACCTAAATAAATGTGTTATTATTGAGATGACTTAATTATAACAGTCACATAATAATATATAAAAACAACAACAACAACAACAACAACAACAACAACAACAACAACAACAACAACAACTTAACTTTCAGATATTGTGATTTTTTCAGTAAATTTAAATTCCAAGTGCCAGCCGAGTTAGCTTGGAGGGGAGCTCGTCTGCCTCATAAGCGCTAGGTCGCAGGTTCGATTCCCGCCCGGGGCGAACTTTATCCTAAATAAAATAGGTAAGGTTCGTTCTTGGAACGGTTGGCTTTCTCCCATCCTGTCTTCCTTTTCTCTTTTATTTCGGGACGATAAGACCTTCGCAGTTGCAGTTCCCTCTATCAAACAAGCTAAAAAATTTCCGGAGGGACGGACCCAGCTTGTTATTACTATTGTAATAATAAATGAGTAGGGCCGGGAAATGCCAGATAACCTCACCCAGCCTGAGTAGGGCCGGGAAATGCCAGATAACCTCACCCAGCCTGAGTAGGGCCGGGAAATGCCAGATAACCTCACCCAGCCTGAGTAGGGCCGGGAAATGCCAGATAACCTCACCCAGCCTGAGTAGGGCCGGGAAATGCCAGATAACCTCACCCAGCCTGAGTAGGGCCGGGAAATGCCAGATAACCTCACCCAGCCTGAGTAGGGCCGGGAAATGCCAGATAACCTCACCCAGCCTGAGTAGGGCCGGGAAATGCCAGATAACCTCACCCAGCCTGAGTAGGGCCGGGAAATGCCAGATAACCTCACCCAGCCTGAGTAGGGCCGGGAAATGCCAGATAACCTCACCCAGCCTGAGTAGGGCCGGGAAATGCCAGATAACCTCACCCAGCCTGAGTAGGGCCGGGAAATGCCAGATAACCTCACCCAGCCTGAGTAGGGCCGGGAAATGCCAGATAACCTCACCCAGCCTGAGTAGGGCCGGGAAATGCCAGATAACCTCACCCAGCCTGAGTAGGGCCGGGAAATGCCAGATAACCTCACCCAGCCTGAGTAGGGCCGGGAAATGCCAGATAACCTCACCCAGCCTGAGTAGGGCCGGGAAATGCCAGATAACCTCACCCAGCCTGAGTAGGGCCGGGAAATGCCAGATAACCTCACCCAGCCTGAGTAGGGCCGGGAAATGCCAGATAACCTCACCCAGCCTGAGTAGGGCCGGGAAATGCCAGATAACCTCACCCAGCCTGAGTAGGGCCGGGAAATGCCAGATAACCTCACCCAGCCTGAGTAGGGCCGGGAAATGCCAGATAACCTCACCCAGCCTGAGTAGGGCCGGGAAATGCCAGATAACCTCACCCAGCCTGAGTAGGGCCGGGAAATGCCAGATAACCTCACCCAGCCTGAGTAGGGCCGGGAAATGCCAGATAACCTCACCCAGCCTGAGTAGGGCCGGGAAATGCCAGATAACCTCACCCAGCCTGAGTAGGGCCGGGAAATGCCAGATAACCTCACCCAGCCTGAGTAGGGCCGGGAAATGCCAGATAACCTCACCCAGCCTGAGTAGGGCCGGGAAATGCCAGATAACCTCACCCAGCCTGAGTAGGGCCGGGAAATGCCAGATAACCTCACCCAGCCTGAGTAGGGCCGGGAAATGCCAGATAACCTCACCCAGCCTGAGTAGGGCCGGGAAATGCCAGATAACCTCACCCAGCCTGAGTAGGGCCGGGAAATGCCAGATAACCTCACCCAGCCTGAGTAGGGCCGGGAAATGCCAGATAACCTCACCCAGCCTGAGTAGGGCCGGGAAATGCCAGATAACCTCACCCAGCCTGAGTAGGGCCGGGAAATGCCAGATAACCTCACCCAGCCTGAGTAGGGCCGGGAAATGCCAGATAACCTCACCCAGCCTGAGTAGGGCCGGGAAATGTTAGATAATAGTCACCTACTAACCACGCGAGTGATCCATTGGGACCTTAAATTAAACTAGGAATTGGGAACTAGTATGTATAACCTAGGTTTTTTTTTTACATGTGAACAGAAAAAAAAATGTTCAACTTGGTCACTGGAGCAGCTTTTTTCTTGGTTAAAATTTACCGTCAGAGTTTTCTGGTGGAAAAAAATCAAAGACCCGTCACTTGCCATTCAAAGTCACCCCAATTTTCTCTCTTTTTTCTCTAAAAAAAAAAGACATTCTTGTTAAGTACGTTTCTCCTCTCTTTACTTAATCAATTAAAACAAAAACGCAGAGTTTTCTTATGGTGGAAAAAAATCAAAGACCCGTCACTTGCCATTCAAAGTCACCCCAATTTTCTCTCTTTTTCTCTAAAAAAAAAGACATTCTTGTTAAGTACGTTTCTCCTCTCTTTACTTAATCAATTAAAACAAAAACGTGAAGTAGATTTTTCGAGTGACTCACTTCTCTTTTTTCCAAACAGAGAGGAGGCGGTTCAGGACTAAAAGAAAGGGGTTGGACTACGCAAACTCACCCTCAGTAATTTGTCTATGGGGAATGACCTCTCTACCCCCACTCCGTGCCGTCAGTAACAAGAGACGCGATCAAAGACGCATGTTTTTGTTTACACTTTTTAAATATTCGCGGTTTTTCTAAATGAAAATTTAAAATTTTGATATCCTGATTCCTCCCGATCAATTATGCGTACCTACTGTATTTTAACTTGAAAAATATGGTAAGATTTTTTCATTATTATTATTATTTTTGTAAGTAAATAATTAGTGATATTTCACACGTTTTGTTTAGTATTGCCTATATGTATAATATAACATTATCCGTTTATTTGGTATAATTCGATGGTTCTGCATTTACCTGCATAGTTTGATCATCTGCTTGTCATGTCATTTATTTTATCATTATTCTTACTGTTTTTATTATTATTGAATGTCATTGTAACATTAATACAAATAAATTTTCTATACTACTACATTTTATCATTATTCTTACTGTTTTTATTATTATTGAATGTCATTGTAACATTAATACAAATAAATTTTCTATACTACTACTACTACTTATTATTGGATACTAGGTATTTGTGTTTTTCTACTCCGACTCGAGTTTCGCCTATTTTATAGGCTTCTTCTTGGAAATTGTGTGGGAAAAAATGTCATTTTTTATTATAATATTATCCTTGTCCAACTCATCAAGGCTACTTACTGAATGCTGATTGGTATATGGACACCATGGAACTCTCTAAAGATTTAATTTTTCAGTGAGGTCTACATACTATAATGTATTTTAATTACAGCAGGCTCCCTGAGTCTGCCTATAGTAGTAGGCAGTCTGTAGTACCTACATATCAACCTATGCAATAAAATATCAGAGCAATTCTCGAAGATAGATGAAGTTTGGCCTTCGCTCTAAGACCTAGGAACCTAGGTATTTAACTATTTACTTACTCAAGTATAGGTATTTATAAAAAGAACCTAAAATAGCTATTGCAGAAAATACGGAGAATGAAAATAATTCCTGGACTCTTTTTTCTTCTTATTTATAGGCATTCGTCCACTCACGTCACGCGCACATCTAGAGTAATCTTGACCTTGTACGTATTAAGGAGCGCGGTAGCGCTCCGCCCCGCCAAGTCAAGAAAGTTTGACCGCGTTAGGATTAGGACAGGACTGGAAAGCAGGGTAGGTACCTACTAAACATCATATACTAAGGAGAGAGCAATTCTTCCTGTTTAGACTGCTCTTGACGATGAAAAGCTACTGAAGACTTTCTATTTTATTCTACATAATTATTAATTATACTTACATATATTTGTTTATTTATTTAAAACCTCTTCTTTATCGTTATCAATAGGTACCTAATACCTATCTCGTCTTTACAGTGGCAGCTCGTTAAAGCGTTCATCTCGTAAAGAGCAAAGTGCACTCAACCAATATCTAGAGCTACTCTATTTTGCTGGAATGTGGAATGACACATAAATAAATGATAGACTATACGAGTATGTATTGTATCTGCCTATCTGTTATGAGCTAATGCTAATAGGTTCGATTTTGTGTTACGGGTATTAGGTACCTACTGTAAAACGAAATAGTAATGAATTGGTGCAAAATTGACATCCATTTATAATACTAGTGATTTAAGGTTTGATAGAGGGAAATGTAACTGCTAGGTCTTATCGTCCCGGAAGCGAAGAGAGCATTAAGGCAGGATAGGAGAAAGCCAGTCATCACTTAGGTAAGTATTATTACATATTATTATTATGGCTTTTATTTTCATACAAGCAGGCTCCGCCCGCTTGCGCGTGGCTGAGGCATGGCCGTAGGTGACCGTAGCGTAACTTACCGTATCGTACCGCACCTGACTATACTTGACTGTACCTAATCGTATCTGATTGTTCCGTACCGTATCGTACTGTAGCTAACCGTACCGTATCGTACTTGACCGTACCTGACTATGTCCTATCGTACCGTACCTGAACGTACTTGACTGTACCTACCTGACCGTACCATATCGTACCGTACTTAACTGTACCTGACCGTACTTGACTGACCCTAACCGTACCGTGCCGTATTGTACCATACCTACCTTACCTGACCGTAACGTACCGTACTGTACCGTTTTACCTGACCATACTATTTTGGCACCATATTATACTTTTATTCGTTTTCGTCCCTAGGATACCTTTACTTACTACAAGGCAAGACAACTATCTTACTTACAAACTTCATGTAAATTGACCCACCCGTTTTGGCCATGGCTCGATTTTTAGTAGTTTTTTGGTCATAGTTTGGAAACCACTGCGAGTTTCGGAAAATCCGTTCTTAGTGGGCCTATTCAAATCAAAAGGAAGCTATTCTCGAAGTTTCATCAAAATCGGTACAATATGAACGATTTTTAGTAGTTTTTTGGTCATAGTTTGGAAACCACTGCGAGTTTCGGAAAATCCGTTCTTAGTGGGCCTATTCAAATCAAAAGGAAGCTATTCTCGAAGTTTCATCAAAATCGGTACAATATGAACGATTTTTAGTAGTTTTTTGGTCATAGTTTGGAAACCACTGCGAGTTTCGGAAAATCCGTTCTTAGTGGGCCTATTCAAATCAAAAGGAAGCTATTCTCGAAGTTTCATCAAAATCGGTACAATATGAACGATTTTTAGTAGTTTTTTGGTCATAGTTTGGAAACCACTGCGAGTTTCGGAAAATCCGTTCTTAGTGGGCCTATTCAAATCAAAAGGAAACTATTGTCGAAGTTTCATCAAAATCGGTCCAGCCGTTGCGGCTGTGCGTTGATTATGAATGAATGAGTCAGGGTTTATTCTTTTATAAATATAGATTCATACAAGAACGGTACACACTGCCCATCTATCCGGGAACAATCAATCATAAATTGTGGGGCACTCTGTACCTAAATAAATGTGTTATTATTGAGATGACTTAATTATAACAGTCACATAATAATATATAAAGTAGAAAAATGGATTCTTTGGGGGGTGTTTACCCCTAAAACGGTCTCCTCCCTATAAATTTCACCTCCTATATGCTCTGCCCTATTAAGGGTAATATATAAAGTACCTATGTATAATACAGATAATAATAATGAAGAAGAATAATTAGGCGTTGTTGAGTCATACCTATTACCTAGCTACCCAATCATCTCATTCTAATCTACATACATGAAACACCAGAGGGAGTTTAGGGAGTTATAATTTTAAATGAAATAATGTCTTCATTAACTGCCTATTGACATGATGTTGAGTATGAAGGTACCACTTATCAATTATTTATTCGTATACATATATTATGATCTCTCTCTCTCTCTCTCTCTCTCTCTCTCTCTCTCTCTCTGAATGATTTTCTTTCTCTCTTATTTGGAAGACGATTTCTAAAGATTAAAACAAGCAGTAGGTAAATATACCTACATACCTGCTGAATGGTGGGGTAAACAGAGGACAATGCATACAAATTCGTTATGATTCAAAGAGTCTCACACAAATTGGTCGTTGCCTCGTTGGTTAGGTAGATAATATTTTTTCAATTATGTGTAGGTACCTATTATGACTTCAAACATGTATTATACTTAAATAAAAGGGAATAAACCCTGATATTATTATCATTATTAATTTATTATCAAAGTTTTTTTTTTTTTATTGAACGTTATTTACAGAGGGAAACTATAACAATCAGAGTCCTTGTCCATTAAAGTTTTTAATGACGGGGGTTTTACCCTGAATTCCGCAAGAAGCTACCTACCGATGCCGCCTCAAGTCCTCACCCAGCCTGAGTAGGGCCGGGAAATGCCAGATAACCTCACTCAGCCTGAGTAGGGCCGGGAAATGCCAGATAACCTCACCCAGCCTGAGTAGGGCCGGGAAATGCCAGATAACCTCACCCAGCCTGAGTAGGGCCGGGAAATGCCAGATAACCTCACCCAGCCTGAGTAGGGCCGGGAAATGCCAGATAACCTCACCCAGCCTGAGTAGGGCCGGGAAATGCCAGATAACCTCACCCAGCCTGAGTAGGGCCGGGAAATGCCAGATAACCTCACCCAGCCTGAGTAGGGCCGGGAAATGCCAGATAACCTCACCCAGCCTGAGTAGGGCCGGGAAATGCCAGATAACCTCACCCAGCCTGAGTAGGGCCGGGAAATGCCAGATAACCTCACCCAGCCTGAGTAGGGCCGGGAAATGCCAGATAACCTCACCCAGCCTGAGTAGGGCCGGGAAATGCCAGATAACCTCACCCAGCCTGAGTAGGGCCGGGAAATGCCAGATAACCTCACCCAGCCTGAGTAGGGCCGGGAAATGCCAGATAACCTCACCCAGCCTGAGTAGGGCCGGGAAATGCCAGATAACCTCACCCAGCCTGAGTAGGGCCGGGAAATGCCAGATAACCTCACCCAGCCTGAGTAGGGCCGGGAAATGCCAGATAACCTCACCCAGCCTGAGTAGGGCCGGGAAATGCCAGATAACCTCACCCAGCCTGAGTAGGGCCGGGAAATGCCAGATAACCTCACCCAGCCTGAGTAGGGCCGGGAAATGCCAGATAACCTCACCCAGCCTGAGTAGGGCCGGGAAATGCCAGATAACCTCACCCAGCCTGAGTAGGGCCGGGAAATGCCAGATAACCTCACCCAGCCTGAGTAGGGCCGGGAAATGCCAGATAACCTCACCCAGCCTGAGTAGGGCCGGGAAATGCCAGATAACCTCACCCAGCCTGAGTAGGGCCGGGAAATGCCAGATAACCTCACCCAGCCTGAGTAGGGCCGGGAAATGTTAGATAATAGTCACCTACTAACCACGCGAGTGATCCATTGGGACCTTAAATTAAACTAGGAATTGGGAACTAGTATGTATAACCTAGGTTTTTTTTTTACATGTGAACAGAAAAAAAAATGTTCAACTTGGTCACTGGAGCAGCTTTTTTCTTGGTTAAAATTTACCGTCAGAGTTTTCTTATGGTGGAAAAAAATCAAAGACCCGTCACTTGCCATTCAAAGTCACCCCAATTTTCTCTCTTTTTCTCTAAAAAAAAAGACATTCTTGTTAAGTACGTTTCTCCTCTCTTTACTTAATCAATTAAAACAAAAACGTGAAGTAGATTTTTCGAGTGACTCACTTCTCTTTTTTCCAAACAGAGAGGAGGCGGTTCAGGACTAAAAGAAAGGGGTTGGACTACGCAAACTCACCCTCAGTAATTTGTCTATGGGGAATGACCTCTCTACCCCCACTCCGTGCCGTCAGTAACAAGAGACGCGATCAAAGACGCATGTTTTTGTTTACACTTTTTAAATATTCGCGGTTTTTCTAAATGAAAATTTAAAATTTTGATATCCTGATTCCTCCCGATCAATTATGCGTACCTACTGTATTTTAACTTGAAAAATATGGTAAGATTTTTTCATTATTATTATTATTTTTGTAAGTAAATAATTAGTGATATTTCACACGTTTTGTTTAGTATTGCCTATATGTATAATATAACATTATCCGTTTATTTGGTATAATTCGATGGTTCTGCATTTACCTGCATAGTTTGATCATCTGCTTGTCATGTCATTTATTTTATCATTATTCTTACTGTTTTTATTATTATTGAATGTCATTGTAACATTAATACAAATAAATTTTCTATACTACTACTACTACTACTACTACTTATTATTGGATACTAGGTATTTGTGTTTTTCTACTCCGACTCGAGTTTCGCCTATTTTATAGGCTTCTTCTTGGAAATTGTGTGGGAAAAAATGTCATTTTTTTATTATAATATTATCCTTGTCCAACTCATCAAGGCTACTTACTGAATGCTGATTGGTATATGATCCTTCAGGAACTCTCTAAAGATTTAATTTTTCAGTGAGGTCTACATACTACAAGGCTACTTACTGAATGCTGATTGGTATATGATCCTTCAGGAACTCTCTAAAGATTTAATTTTTCAGTGAGGTCTACATACTATAAGTAATGTATTTTACAGCAGGCTCCCTGAGTCTGCCTATAGTAGTAGGCAGTCTGTAGTACCTACATATCAACCTATGCAATAAAATATCAGAGCAATTCTCGAAGATAGATGAAGTTTGGCCTTCGCTCTAAGACCTAGGAACCTAGGTATTTAACTATTTACTTACTCAAGTATAGGTATTTATAAAAAGAACCTAAAATAGCTATTGCAGAAAATACGGAGAATGAAAATAATTCCTGGACTCTTTTTTCTTCTTATTTATAGGCATTCGTCTTCCGTCTTGAGTACCTCTCCTTCAACAACATAATAATATAATATGTGGACTTTTTACGCTCTCAATGAAACCTCCCCCCTGCCTTGTAGTATTTCCCCCACACATACACATATGGGGTATTTTTCCACCCCCCCCCCCCCCCCTTCATACCACACTCACGTCACGCGCACATCTAGAGTAATCTTGACCTTGTACGTATTAAGGAGCGCGGTAGCGCTCCGCCCCGCCAAGTCAAGAAAGTTTGACCGCGTTAGGATTAGGACAGGACTGGAAAGCAGGGTAGGTACCTACTAAACATCATATACTAAGGAGAGAGCAATTCTTCCTGTTTAGACTGCTCTTGACGATGAAAAGCTACTGAAGACTTTCTATTTTATTCTACATAATTATTAATTATACTTACATATATTTGTTTATTTATTTAAAACCTCTTCTTTATCGTTATCAATAGGTACCTAATACCTATCTCGTCTTTACAGTGGCAGCTCGTTAAAGCGTTCATCTCGTAAAGAGCAAAGTGCACTCAACCAATATCTAGAGCTACTCTATTTTGCTGGAATGTGGAATGACACATAAATAAATGATAGACTATACGAGTATGTATTGTATCTGCCTATCTGTTATGAGCTAATGCTAATAGGTTCGATTTTGTGTTACGGGTATTAGGTACCTACTGTAAAACGAAATAGTAATGAATTGGTGCAAAATTGACATCCATTTATAATACTAGTGATTTAAGGTTTGATAGAGGGAAATGTAACTGCTAGGTCTTATCGTCCCGGAAGCGAAGAGAGCATTAAGGCAGGATAGGAGAAAGCCAGTCATCACTTAGGTAAGTATTATTACATATTATTATTATGGAAGCGTTCATCTCGTAAAGAGCAAAGTGCACTCAACCAATATCTAGAGCTACTCTATTTTGCTGGAATGTGGAATGACACATAAATAATGATAGACTATACAAGTATGTATTGTATCTGCCTATCTGTTATGAAAGCGTTCATCTCGTAAAGAGCAAAGTGCACTCAACCAATATCTAGAGCTACTCTATTTTGCTGGAATGTGGAATGACACATAAATAAATGATAGACTATACGAGTATGTATTGTATCTGCCTATCTGTTATGAGCTAATGCTAATAGGTTCGATTTTGTGTTACGGGTATTAGGTACCTACTGTAAAACGAAATAGTAATGAATTGGTGCAAAATTGACATCCATTTATAATACTAGTGATTTAAGGTTTGATAGAGGGAAATGTAACTGCTAGGTCTTATCGTCCCGGAAGCGAAGAGAGCATTAAGGCAGGATAGGAGAAAGCCAGTCATCACTTAGGTAAGTATTATTACATATTATTATTATGGCTTTTATTTTCATACAAGCAGGCTCCGCCCGCTTACTGGAGACATCACATGAGAATTGAATTGAATTGAATTGAATTGAATGTTCTTATATATTTTTTCATAATAGAATTATACAATAAAAATCTCCTAAGCTAAGCCTAACTTCTGCGAGCTAAGCCTAACTTCTGCCTTTTATTTTCCATTACCATTACCATTACCATTACCATTACCATTACCATTACCATTACCATTACCATTACCATTACGGCTGAGGCATGGCCGTAGGTGACCGTAGCGTAACTTACCGTATCGTACCGCACCTGACTATACTTGACTGTACCTAATCGTATCTGATTGTTCCGTACCGTATCGTACTGTAGCTAACCGTACCGTATCGTACTTGACCGTACCTGACTATGTCCTATCGTACCGTACCTGAACGTACTTGACTGTACCTACCTGACCGTACCATATCGTACCGTACTTAACTGTACCTGACCGTACTTGACTGACCCTAACCGTACCGTGCCGTATTGTACCATACCTGACAGACACCGAAGCGAATACAATAGTCCGTCCCTTATACCTTTTTATTACTATTGTAATAGTAAAGGGAGGACGGAAGTTTAACATATGGTCCAAATTTTGTGACATTACGTGGAAAATTAACGGAGTTATGATAAGGAGTTTAACATATGGTCCAAATTTTGTGACATTACGTGGAAAATTAACGGAGTTATGATAAGGCTAAAAATGTGTAGACACTGTCACCTCATGACTGATCAGCTGGTCCCTCTTGTAGACGAGGTTAGGGACCGTTTCCACTATTTCACTAACACATTGCCCACTACGCAAGGCCTCGTAAGTATCCATTTTCATAAATAACCTAAGTAAAATAGTATTCAACTTGGAGTCAGCCGTCTTGAGGGCCATGGGCCATGTTGTCTTCGACTTTATGGTAGCCGCTTGACGGAGGAAATGGATCGTGTGGCGCTGTTAGGGATTCTTAATTTTCATAGGTAGAAGATTTTACACCAAACAGGAGCTATAGCCACACATTTGACAGTTTTTCACCCCTGCTTTCCACGGTGGTGCCTCTTCAAAGGTACAATCGAAGTGTCAAAAATGACAATATTTCATCTTTTTGTCGCAATATAGTGTTTCATCATATCTTCTCCTGCAATTCACCACCATGCCACGAAGGTACAGACGGGTATACCCAAGAGTTGTCAATACGAAAATTTAGAAGTGTAATTTAATTTGTGTGCGGAGCTAAAGGTCATTATCTAAAGAGGATTGACAGAGGGAACTGTAGCTGCAAGGTCTCAAAATCGAAGAGAGAAGGAAAATAAGATAGGAGAAAGTCAGCCATTTCGAGAAAGAACCTCATCTCTGTTCTGGATAAAATCCGCCCCCGGCGTAAATTGAACCCGCGACCTAGTTCTTATAAAGCAGACTCGCGACCCTCCAGGCCAACTATTAGGCTAGCTAATTGCTCAAATTCTCAATCAGGGAATATTGAAGACAACACATACCTACGCCTTATAATAAAATAAACTATACCTTCCCGTTTAACATTTTTTATAATTATTATTATCCTGGTGATTTGACACATCTACCAAATTGTTCAAAGCGTCCAGGACTCGACATTTGTATTTACATACAAGTAGGTATACATAGGTTTGTATACATAGTTGTCGGTTTGGATTTGAATGACAAAAGAAATGAGAATCATGTAATCAACCGATCAACCCCGTTGATCTTTAGTTTATTGACTTGCAAAAAAGAGAAATCTGAATTTCACGAATAAGTTTTGTTTGATAAATAATAGCTATCTGGAACCTAAAAAGACTGCTCTTTTGGACAATACGAATTCGGGATGGAATATAAAGGCAACCAACCATCTTTATTTTGCAAGTCAAAAATAAAAAGCCCCACTCTAAAGAAATATGAATAAAAAATAAAAAGTGCAAGGGACAATCGTAAAAAAACCCTTCAATTGTCTCAGCCAGGAATTTCTTTTACAATTATACAATGTATTCGTTTTAACCTTTTCTTTAACTTCTAACGAATGTACCTATTGGGTGTTTGGTGTTTGTAAGATAATAAAATAGATATACTTACAAATAGAAGATATGCATTTGGGCAACTCCCTAAATTAAATATATAGTTGTCAGAAAAAAGTTAGGTACCTATAAGGAAAATCAAACTTCAAAAATATTTTTTCTCGCCCTGTCATAAGGTCAACTTTGAAAAAATTTCAGCCGATTCCATTATTTTTCTCATTACCATATTACCTATAGGAGAATGAGAGAAACAATAAAACGAAAAAAATTTAGGTAGGTATTTCACAATTTTTTAACTTTTATTTCAAAATTTACTGTTATTTTTCAATTTGATTCATCATGAGATCTAGGTCCTATGCTTCGAGCCCCGCAGTATAATTTACATCTGCTCTTATTTTATCATAATTACTTATGTAGGTACAATAATAAATTAAGTACGTACTGAAGCAACATTGACTTTGGTTGATATCTGGATGAGTGACTGTCTGATTTTTACCAAATTGTTACAGTCGCGTCCTTGGACCATACCGGTATATCATACCGAATTTCATAGCTTTACGACAAACCGTTCTTGAGATATTTTGTATACCACCTTTTTCTCACGAAAAAAGGGTTAAGTAACAAGGACTTTGGTTGATATCTGGATGAGTGACTGTCCGATTTTTACCAAATTTTTACAGTTGCGTCCTTGGACCATACCGGGATAGCATACCAAATTTCATCGCTCTACGACAAACCGTTATTGAGATATTTTGTATACCACCTTTTCCCATTTAAACCTGTAGTACACACACACACACATACATACATAATTTGGTAATTTTTATTTGTTCCATGATACAATTACATTGCTTAGAACATTAAAACATATACAAAAAAAAGAGAAAAAAAAAAATATAATAATAATAATAATAAAAAATAACAACAATAGAATCAGAAAAGTACAGACCATGGGCTAAAAATCTCTTTTTTTGTCATCAGGGGATTCCAAAACGGATATTTCAAACCATTTCCCGATTTTGAAATTTTGGACCGATTGCAATAGGTACTTTCATTACTAGTATAGCTCGCTATACTGTAGTAATAGAAAGTAAAAAAAGGCCAAGTTCCTATCCAAAAATGTCGGCCTATAAAAGTGGTGAGATCAGAAAATAAGGCCAAGCCTGCATTCCCATTTTTTCGTGTCTGCTGAACCTTCTCAATTTCAACTTGGCAATGTTCTTTTATTTTCATGTTAATAATAGGTAAGTATTTATTAATTTGAGAAGGAAAACATTGCCAAGTTGAAATTGAGAGAAGGTTGAAGGAATTGAGATCCAGCATTTTCAGCAGACACGAAAAACTGGGAATGCAGACTTGGCCTTATTTTCTGATCTCACCACTTTTATAGGCCGACATTTTTGGATTGGAACTTGACCTTTTTTCACATTTATGTTTTTGTGGAGGATCTCATTCCTTTTTCCTAAGTGACTCCTAAGTGACTCGGTGTTGTTGGGGTTGTTCGTGTTGTCGGTGTTGTAGCATTTTCAGCAGACACGAAAAACTGGGAATGCAGACTTGGCCTTATTTTCTGATCTCACCACTTTTATAGGCCGACATTTTTGGATTGGAACTTGACCTTTTTTCACATTTATGTTTTTGTGGAGGATCTCATTCCTTTTTCCTAAGTGACTCCTAAGTGACTCGGTGTTGTTGGGGTTGTTCGTGTTGTCGGTGTTGTTGTTGGTGTTGATGTTGGTGTTTTTGTTGTTGTTATTGTTGGTGTTGTTGTTTTTGGTGTTGATTTCGTTGTGGGTGTTGTTGGTGAAATATATTTTTTGATACCTAACTAAGCATTTAGTGTATTTGTGTTTTTCTACTCCGACTCGAGTTTCGCCTATTTTATAGGCTTCTTCTTGGAAATTGTGTGGGAAAAAATGTCATTGTTGTTTTTGGTGTTGATTTCGTTGTGGGTGTTGTTGGTGAAATATATTTTTTGATACCTAACTAAGCATTTAGTCAGTAATGTTGTTTTTGGTGTTGATTTCGTTGTGGGTGTTGTTGGTGAAATATATTTTTTGATACCTAACTAAGCATTTAGTCAGTGGCACTAAAAACTGACCATCGAAAATTTGACCCGATTACATTACTTTCCTTCCTATAGGATAAGGAAAGTAAAAAGCGGTCGAAATACCGTTGACTGTAAAAAATACTGTAAAACACCAATAACCGCTGTTACCGCTGTTCCGATATTCATAAAAATAAAAAATAGGGGGGGTTTAGTTATGGTTTTGGGGGGTCTACTCTCATAACTTTTTCGATATCTCTAACCGTTTAGTGAAAACCGCCAAAAAGCGGTTAATTCCCTCTGTGGGCGGCGCCCAGTGCAACTTTTGCCGATTTTCAGATTTTTCCCCTTTACTTACTCATTAAGACCTACCATCCTGCGAAATTTCAAGTTTCTACAACATCGGGAAGTTCCTCATAATTTTGATGAGTGAATCAGTCAGTGAGTCAGTCCTGTCAGTCGTAAAATAAGCGATATTCAAGCCGTTCTTTCTACCCCTTCCGTTAAAGCTTCGGGATTTCGCAGGCATAATAAGCAAGTATAGTTTAACATATGGTCCAAATTTTGTGACATTACGTGGAAAATTAACGGAGTTATGATAAGGCGCCTGCGAGGGAGCTTTGCTCGGGACATTTGATGTGACATCATCGCCTACGGGAGCGTATGCCGTGACGTCAAAGTTCACGATTTACCAGCATTTTTTTTAATCGAATTATCTCGGGATCTAGGTGTCCTCATTTTTCCCGCTCTATGACTTTGAAACATCACCCAAGTAAGCGCAACTGATCTATTGAGCAACTGTAAATGGCCCGGTCCGCGGACTGAATTTATGCAAAAGTTAAATAGCCAAAATCTGCCATTGAGCACCAAGAGAAAGAAGGCTAAAGTGCTCACTCCGCGGAGTGAAAAACACGAAATGCCACAATGCCAGACCGAGGATTGTGTGTTTTGAAAAGTACTCAAACCCCGATCTAATGGTATACTGCGGGACTTGAGCCCCTTGTAACTTTAAACGGCTTGGAATTTTGATGTTTTATTTTTTCTGAAGGTATATAATGGTATACTGCGGGACTTGAGCCCCTTGTAACTTTAAACGGCTTGGAATTTTGATGTTTTATTTTTTCTGAAGGTATATAAAAAAAAGGCCTTGACAAATTTGATGGTCAAAATCCAGGTTCGAACCCCAGCCGCGGCACTTTTTGAATAAACAAATATGTATAATAAAAATTAATAATTTAATTAGATTGATACTCCGTACTTAAACACATTGAAATGTAATTCTGGCATCTTCACTCTTGACTTGGCTTCACCAATACATAAATCGGTGTAGTTTTAGGTGCTGACGGAAATTTCAAAAATGAAATAAAAAATAGGGGTTCTTATTTGAATTTTTCGAGAAATGACGACTTTTATCCAAAAAGTGCCACTTCCGGGCTTCGAACCTGGATTTCAACATCACCATCGAATTTGCCATGGACCCTTTCCTATCTTCAGAACAAAACAGAACTTCAATATTTCAAGCCGTTCAAAAGTTACAAGGGGTTCGCTAGGACTTCTGAGCCAAGCTGTATATGTATATACTTTTTTTCTGGCCTATCAACAGAGTCTCCCAGTCAAATAGCCGCATTAGAATATTTTCGGCTGTTGCTCAGGTACTCGCGGTCGCAAGTCGGATCATAAATTTGAGAACAACTCGGATTTTCAATGCCTACTGTAGGATTTTCCCAAAGAAAACGACTAACATGCTCTGCGGGTGATGCCGAAAACATAAGGAACTAAACTCCCTTGTACTTTCTACCCAATAATGTATATTCTAGAAAACTGTCAAGGGTTGCTTGCATCTTCTTGAACGTAACAATAGGTAGGAAGTAGAAAAATGTGGGTATATGTAATAAATTTGATTTGTAAATTTTCCATGTTCGCAACTTTGTAAAAATGGTTCAACCAATAATGTATATTCTAGAAAACTGTCAAGGGTTGCTTGCATCTTCTTGAACGTAACAATAGGTAGGAAGTAGAAAAATGTAGGTATATGTAATAAATTTGATTTGTAAATTTTCCATGTTCGCAACTTTGTAAAAATGGTTCAGTGGAAAATTATGTATAAGATAGGTATAAACTTGGATAGGTATTGTTTACTTTTAATTTTTATACCACGTGGAATTTATTTTCTCTCTTCCTCTTTCTCAAAAATATAACTGTAGCTACGTACATTAAACACACATATATAAATATATAAAATCCATTCCTTTTAGCTGTTTTTTTTTCAGTCTCTTCTTTTTTTTATGAATCGTTAATTTTAATTTTTTCCCCTTTTTATACGTCACTTTTACTTAGTTTTCTTTGCGCACAAAAAAAGGACTTTTTTTTTGTTTCTTCTACTTATTATTCTCCTTCTTTTTATAAAATTTGCGTTGTTATTATTATCATCATTATTATTATTATTATTGTATTGTGCTGTAATGTACAGGGTTAAGCGCGTTTCTTCACGAAAAAAAAAAAAAAAAAAAAAAAAAAAAAAAACTCGCACACTGTTCGCCCACTGAGAATTTAAACACCTAGAAACTAGGTGTTGGGAATATTGAATATTCCCAATACATATTATATTCTAAATGAGCAATAAGAGATGATTTCGACTTAATAATCAATGTCCCGTGGTGAAGGACAGGCAATCTGCTAGTGGGTATTAATAAATAATCATATTCACAAAAAAAAAAAACAAAAAAAAAAAAAAAAAAAAAAAAAAAAAAAAAAAAAAAAAAAAAAAAAAAAAAAAAAAAAAAAAAAAAAAAAAAAAAAAAAAAATAGTAATAGTGTGCTACAAGTTAAGGTGGAACTGGTGGAAGAACTCTATTGTTGGTTTACTACTCTTGATTAAGGTTCCTGGAATGCTATATTATAGTGTCGAGCTTCCCGATATAGAGTTCCGAAACCTAGTCACTCGATTGGGCTTAGTTTTTAGTCCGTCCTTCCTTTATTATTACTATAGTAATAAAAAGGTTTATTCGCTTGTATTCGCTTCGGTGTCGTCTGTCTATGTGTCTGTCCCCATAGAAGGACTTATCCAAACCTGGTCGACCTATATAACAAATTAAAGGTCTTTTTACCAGGAAAACGAAAGTGGTGGTGCAAATTTTGTCCAGAGAACCATAAAGCCAAAAAACAGAAAAAATGGTTCTTGGGGAAGCTCTGATGTTGAAATTTGTCGCGACGACCTATGAACTCAAAGCGAGAAAGTTTTAGATAACACTTCAGTCGTTAATTTAAGACCAGTTATCAAAAAAAAAAAAAAAAAAAAAAAAAAACCCCGGGATTAACAAAAAGGATTCAATTAAAAAAAAAAAAAAAAAAAAAAAAAAAAAAACACTGCGCTGATTAACGAGAATGGATTTTAAACATATCTTACCACTGATGAACTTTGGCAAGATATTTGCTTAAAATACATCTTTTGGCCCTGTATGAAAAACACCACCCTCACCCAGCGAGCGTAGCGCTGGGATAAAATTCTGAATATTATGATGAAGCTGTGGGGTGAGACGCTACTCATTTTATATGCACAGATATACAGAGCGTGGGGTAACTCTTTTGTTTTTACCAACATTAAAAAAAAAGAATCGAATAAAAGAGAGAGAGAGGGAGGAAGAAAGCGCTATACATCCCTTATATTTAATTTAAGAGACAGAGAAACGATATAAAAAAAATGCATTTTTTTTTATGTAGATACGTAATGAAATAGGCTTCCGCCTTACGCTGCAATACTACCCTTTTCTTCTTTTCTCTCTCTCTTTTAGTAATTAGAAAAACCTCACCCCACGAAATTTTTATTTTCCAAGGGGATGTTTTTTGCAATTAAAACAAGAAGTGAGAATATAGTAATATTCCTACATATATCATAAATCATAAATTATGATCTTCATTATATTCACTTACCTATCTCGTGCCTTGTTCGCTCGTAATATAGTAATATTCCTACATATATCATAAATCATAAATTATGATCTTCATTATATTCACTTACCTATCTCGTGCCTTGTTCGCTCGTAACATGCCAAATTCTCACATCAATACCTTCAACCTTGGCTATTGATTTTCATTTGAAACTCTAGTGGCGAGAAAATATTTATAGGAAATCAAAATCATGATAGTACGAGTAATGGGTATAATATACATAGGAAGAGAAGATGAAATACCAATTTGATTAATTTTAGAGCTCGGTGGTCCCCATAATGAAGTTTACAAAACATTTCGGACTTCGCAAAGGTGTTATGAAAAGATTACATAAGAAAAAACCCTAAATATATAAATGCACATTGCACAGCTTCGAGCCCCGCAGTATAATTTACATCTGCTCTTATTTTATCATAATTACTTATGTAGGTACAATAATAAATTAAGTACGTACTTTTACTTATTCATTTCAAAGCAGGAATGAATGCCTAATATTAAACCACCCTGTATGTAAATTAGAATATGTACCTGACATCTATTACACAATTTGAAGATGAATCAAAAGACGAAAAGCTATGTTGTTCGGATTTTATTGGCACTGGATTGTTTTGTTTTGTTCACATTTTTTACAATTATATACCTACATTTGCATTCGTTCAACATGTTTCCATGTTGGGACTCCACTTCCTTTAATGGTGATAAAACCTACCTACCTATTCCGTACCAAAGTCCCATACTAGTACTAGTACTAGATCGTAGAGAAGTTCCTCATTATTCCGTACCAAAGTCCCATACTAGTACTAGTAATAGATCGTAGAGAAGTTCCTCATTATTCCGTACCAAAGTCCCATACTAGTACTAGTACTAGATCGTAGAGAAGTTCCTCATTATTCCGTACCAATGCCCCATACTAGTACTAGATCGTAGAGAAGTTCCTCATTATTCCGTACCAAAGTCCCATACTAGTACTAGTACTAGATATTAGAGAAATTCCTCATTATTCCGTACCAAAGTCCCATACTAGTACTAGATCGTAGAGAAGTTCCTCATTATTCCGTACCAAAGTCCCATACTAGTACTAGTACTAGATCGTAGAGAAGTTCCTCATTATTCCGTACCAAAGTCCCATACTAAAGTACTAGAGATCGTAGAAAATTTCCTCAGTCTTGAACTCTGTTATCGAGTAGAAATAGAAATAGTAGAATGTACATGTCAGGCTCAATCCCCGAATTCGCTCAATGAGCGAAAAAATAGCTGACTCGGCGGAGTAAAAGATGCAAAATGCTCAATCTCCGAAATTCGGGAATGGATCAGTTGCAAATGGGTAAAAATTATAACTAAATGTTCGATTCCCATGGAAAAAGTTGGGAAAAATCCGAATCTGAGGTCAAAACTCCAAAAGAATAACTGTAAATGTCGAAAATTCAATTTTTATTTTCCGTTCTAATTTCATGAGTTCAAATATGTATGTGTGACGTCAGACTTTACGCAGTTGTTTTTTTCGTCCGTTAGGTAGCGCCACTATGCAAGCGCGCTAGCGGAGGAGCGGAAAGAATTGCGCACAAACGTATGCGCACAAACATATTAATGCGTTGCCTGCGAGGGAGCTTTGCTCGGGACATTTGATGTGACATCATCGCCTACGGGAGCGTATGCCGTGACGTCAAAGTTCACGATTTACCAGCATTTTTTTTAATCGAATTATCTCGGGATCTAGGTGTCCTCATTTTTCCCGCTCTATGACTTTGAAACATCACCCAAGTAAGCGCAACTGATCTATTGAGCAACTGTAAATGGCCCGGTCCGCGGACTGAATTTATGCAAAAGTTAAATAGCCAAAATCTGCCATTGAGCACCAAGAGAAAGAAGGCTAAAGTGCTCACTCCGCGGAGTGAAAAACACGAAATGCCACAATGCCAGACCGAGGATTGTGTGTTTTGAAAAGTACTCAAACCCCGATCTAATGGTATACTGCGGGACTTGAGCCCCTTGTAACTTTAAACGGCTTGGAATTTTGATGTTTTATTTTTTCTGAAGGTATATAAAAAAAAGGCCTTGACAAATTTGATGGTCAAAATCCAGGTTCGAACCCCAGCCGCGGCACTTTTTGAATAAACAAATATGTATAATAAAAATTAATAATTTAATTAGATTGATACTCCGTACTTAAACACATTGAAATGTAATTCTGGCATCTTCACTCTTGACTTGGCTTCACCAATACATAAATCGGTGTAGTTTTAGGTGCTGACGGAAATTTCAAAAATGAAATAAAAAATAGGGGTTCTTATTTGAATTTTTCGAGAAATGACGACTTTTATCCAAAAAGTGCCACTTCCGGGCTTCGAACCTGGATTTCAACATCACCATCGAATTTGCCATGGACCCTTTCCTATCTTCAGAACAAAACAGAACTTCAATATTTCAAGCCGTTCAAAAGTTACAAGGGGTTCGCTAGGACTTCTGAGCCAAGCTGTATATGTATATACTTTTTTTCTGGCCTATCAACAGAGTCTCCCAGTCAAATAGCCGCATTAGAATATTTTCGGCTGTTGCTCAGGTACTCGCGGTCGCAAGTCGGATCATAAATTTGAGAACAACTCGGATTTTCAATGCCTACTGTAGGATTTTCCCAAAGAAAACGACTAACATGCTCTGCGGGTGATGCCGAAAACATAAGGAACTAAACTCCCTTGTACTTTCTACCCAAAATAAATGTAAAAAAAAAGGTATGATACATAATCCTCACGATCAATAGAAAGAGGAATGTTAAATTGACACATCCACTAATTTGAATTATCCTATTTTGTTTTGAACCTGGCAGCATTTCCCCTATGAATCTAAATATCAAGCACCTACTCCCATATTTTCTCTAGGTAAAGGGGTTTCTATAACTGTTTTCTCCTAATTTTATGATGCCAATGACCTCGACAAACATCTCTATTTCCGTACAAATATAAGAAGACCCATGATATCTGCTACAAGACGTTTGTAATACTCATATGTATCTCTGATTAAATTTCATTCTAATTCGATTCATTAATCTTATCGAGGAAACATTGTTCGCTGAACCAGCAGGGATCGTCGTCACTATTCCTACAGATTCAATGGTAAAAGCACGGATACAGTATATATACATATAAATATCTAACCTTGATGACTCTGCCATACCACTTCCTTCCAGCTCTTCTGCGGTAGTACTGTTCATATATATAACATTGGTTTGGTTACCACCAGAGCATGTACAAATATTTTGAATGTCTCCAATACTCTTCCACCTAGGTACATACCTACCTACATATATTGGCATTTTTCATCTCGAATCGTGTCAAAGTAAAAATACTATTAGATTGGAAAGGACATCAGCAACACCTATGTTGGTACCTTTGCTACAGAATATGAGTAAAGGATAGTTTTTTTTTTTAGGTTTGATAGAGGGAACTGTAACTGCTAGGTCTTATACGTCCCAAAAGCGAAGAGAAAAGAGAGAGAGGATAGGAGGAAGCCAGCCGTTCCGAGAACGAACCTTAGGATAAAATCTCCTGGGTGGGAATCGAACCCGCAACCTAGGCGCTTACAGACGCGCTACCCTCCAAGCGAACGAGGCTGGCATGCGTATAGATTAGGTAATAAATTCAGTTTCAATATTTATTCTGCTTCCACATCTTGACGGAAACTAATTACGCAACCCGCGACCGAGGAACAAAATTTGAATAATTCAACAACCCTTTTTTTCTTACAAAGTATGATTAAAAAAAACTCTTGTGCCTTACCCTCTGTCCCTGATTATTTTTGAGTAACTCGTGCCTCAACCTCACCCCAGAAACGCTGTTAAAAAAATGCAATTTCTGAGGGGTAAGAAATGTTTTAAAAAATGAGTATTGATTTTTCTTTCACCCTTAAAAAAGTTGTACTTTTACTTTCCGAGGGATGGGGATGATATAAAAAAAAATCATATTATAAAAAATAATAATTATCACTGCACAGGGTTTACTCCTTAAGGCCTGTTCCCACTTGTCGTTAAAAATACGTAATACAACCCCGCGGATATAGGAGTATAGATATCAATCATTTGAACAATGTCCTTACAGTTGCGAGGAACAAGGAAGAAAAGAAGAAGTTAACTATGTATATGAAGGTGCCCTTGTTTCATTGGTAAGAAATACATTCGAAAATACTTACCTATCTATTATTATTATTATTATTATTTAAAATTCACGAGCTATACTACCTATGTATATAATATAATCACATAGATATTATCTAGCGGTTCTAAGGTAGGTTAAGTATATTAGGTACATTCATACTACTTTAATTTTGTAGTATAATAATAATCCGAGGACAAGTACACTCCAGGGACGAACATAAAGTTAAAGGGACAATGTACGTAGTTAGTGTGATCTAGCGGGTTTTCAAGTGGTCTTTTTGCCAGAGGTTGAATGATGCTTATGTGGGTATTCCTTCTACCGTAACTTTTACAATATCTCTAACCGTTTAGTCAGTACAGCTTAAAACCACCAAAAAGCGGTCAAAATGCCGCCAAGCGTTACACCGATCTTAACCAAAAAGAAAGTAAAAAATCTGGTGTGAACATCTATTGAATGATGCTTATTTGAGTGTTCTTTTACCCTAACTTTTACAATATCTCTAACCGTTTTGTCGCTATAGCTGAAAGCCGCCATGATCTTATTTGAGTGTTCTTTTACCCTAACTTTTACAATATCTCTAACCGTTTTGTCGCTATAGCTGAAAACCGCCAAAATGAGGGTCTGTCACGTACCCCCGGTTGAAAATCGCTGCCCTAGAGTGACGTTTTAGGTGGATAGCAAAAATAGAAGCTACCTATATTTATACAATTACTAAAACACACGCAGTACTTCAGTACCTTGAGGTCAAAATTCACTACCTTTTTGGACTGTAGGTGTAGGTACTGCACTGATAAGCCGTCAAAATTCAAATTTTGCTTTTGTTATTCTTTTGTCCGCCATTACACAATCATTTTACGCGTGCCCCCGGAGGTCTCTCGCGTACTCCCGATTGAGAATCGCTGCCATAGGGGATAGAGTTAAGGTAGGGTTATATGTATTTTACATATTATATATAGGTTAACAAGGAAATAGAGATTGAGAGACGTCATCCAGTGAAAGAAGTTAGGAACTACTGGCTGACATAATGCCATTGAGTTGAAATACTGATGTTTCATCTCAGTAACTACATAGTACATACATATATACCTAAGCTAAATGTTGGTATGGTCTTGGAAATTGGATAGCGCCGAGGAACTTTGAAGGTTTTGATAACATTATGTAGTGCGAGATTGATAAGGACGAAATGTGAAGGCATATTTACATGGAAATTAACTTTAAACTTTCATGATTTGAGCGAGTTAGATGCCTAATTATAAAATAGAGCTGTTTTGACTGAAAAAGTACGATGATAACAAGGGATAGAGAATTTGACCCCACTTTTTCGTCGTCCAGCGGAATAGGTAGGTACATAGAAAGCACATCATGTACGAGAACGAGTATACCAGTAGGTATACGAAAGCTTTAATGAGGTCTCCAACACAGTTACAGCGGGGAATGGAATATTTCAAAAGTCCCTGGAACTTGTCCCCGTCCCTCTGAATTCAACCCTGTAAAGCGAATCCCTTATTTCCTATGCAATATGCAACCCAATTAATGTCGTCTTATTTCCAACCCCTTCTTATGGAACTTGTCCCCGTCCCTCTGAATTCAACCCTGTAAAGCGAATCCCTTATTTCCTATGCAATATGCAACCCAATTAATGTCGTCTTTCCAACCCCTTCTTGTGAACATTTTATATGCTCTCCTCTTTCTTCTCCTCAGAATTTTTATCCCTTTACCACAGAAATATGCAGAAAACGCTTTCCCTTGACCTTAACTTGTCACAATGATCTATTAAAGGCTCACATCTGTATCCTTGCAATCACAGGATAAAGGACTCAGAATATCGCAATGAATTATGAGTTTGTCCTTAACCTAAAATTTAATAAAATCTTTCTTCGTAAAGGGAAGAAATTGAAACCTTTAGAAGTAAACACGAAGTAGGTACAGGGTTAGCTGATATCCACTAAAAACCGCATGTAGGATACAAAACACATGATAGCGCTTCTTTATGGAAAGAATGCGCAATAAATGTTACATAAAAGTCTGGATCTCGATGACAGTGATTTAAAATCAAACCCTGTTGGAACTGGTGATCCAAAATTCTAACACATGTAAAATATTGTGCTCCTTAATTATACTAAACATGATGTTCATCAGATCATCTATACCTACTAGTTTCAATTCTGTACAACATTTAATTTTCATTTCATTCATTTGGACAGGACCGGCTTTTATCTCCTCCTAAAGAATGAGGAAGAAGGAGGGACAATTATTTCCCCAGTAATACAATACAAAGCAGCAATATCTCTGTGACTAAATTAACTGAAATTCAAAATTTTGCTTTTGTCCGCCATTACACTTTTTTTTACGTAGGTACCCCCGGAGGGTCTGTCACGTACCCCCGGTTGAAAATCGCTGCCCTAGAGTGACGTTTTAGGTGGATAGTAAAAATAGAAGCTACCTATATTTAATGTATTATACTAGTTTTCAACGCTGACGTGATGGAATGGCAGAGAAATCACCAGCCACCAAGGAAAATTTATACTAGAGTACAGAGTGCTCTCTCTCGCGTTGTTATAAGAGAAAAGAGTTTCTTTTTCCTTGTACCCTCTTCTTTTTATATAATTTAAATTTTGAAATTGAAAAGCAGAAAGTCCAACAAAAAGAAAGAAGAATACATAAACTGAAATGGAAAAATGACACATAAATGAGTAATAACGATGAATAGAGCGACATGAAGTGAAAGAAAATAATGCTGATAACTTCAGACTTCACTTTTTTTACGGTTCCTACCATCTAGAACTCAAAATTGAAATTAAGTAATCCAATTTTTCGATAAATAAAGAAAAACGAACAATACCTTATTATCAATACAATTCAAATTTCGTAAAGAAAAAAGTTCTCAGAATATGTATACCCTGTAAGTCGTCCGTGCGAGCGATGTCAGTTAAATAGGTATAGGTAGGTACTGTAGGTAATATGTATACATAATTGTTCGTCCGTGCGAGCGATGTCAGTTAAATAGGTATAGGTAGGTACTGTAGGTAATATGTATACATAATTGTAGGTATAGGTGTGTATAGGTAATATAGATATTCATTGTAAATTATTATGTAGATAATAGTAGTAGGTAGTACCTTCTTCTTCTTGTACCGTATTCGCTAACGAACGTTGGTAATGGTAATCATGGTGGCGATGTTCTTTCGGTCCCGAACTTTCTCAAACAATGTTTCGATGGATACATTGTACCATTGGGTAAGGTTTTGAAGCCAATGGGTTCCTGGGTCGTCCCTTTCCTCTATTTTCTGTGACATTTTCTTGTATTATTTTTACTGGAAGGTGATACTTATTAGGATTTTTTATTATGTGACCAAAGTATTCACGTTTTCTCTTTTTTATGGTGTGCACAACTTCTTTTTCTTTATTCATTCGCCTTAACTCTTTTTCATTGGTGACTTTAGCTGTCCATTTGATCTTCAATATCCTTCTGTATGTCCACATCTCAAAGGCTTCAATTTGTTTCATGTAAAAAAAGGTAGTACCTACATCAAAAATTCACAATATCATTTTGAGTCGTTGTTCAAATTTGAATTTTAAAATATGAGGAAGCATAGTCCTTACACTGGAAGACAGAGGAAGAAGGGGTTCAAGAAATCTCTCCTCATTTCTTCTTCAAAGGGTGAAAGTAATGAAAAAAAAAATAAAATAAAAAAAAAAAATAAAAAACTCAGCTTTAGTTTCGCATAACTGCACCCTTTTCTTTTCACGTGGCGCACATTATATTAAAAAAAGTTGCTTCTAGCTTTAAGTCTTCCTTTTTTTTTACTTTTTTAATTTAAACATTTTTACTTCAGATACGGGAAAAAATGAGAAAAAAAAGAGATAAAAAATGTTCAAAATGATGAAAGAAAATACTTAAAGAAAAATTATACTTAAGAAGAATAAGAGGAAGAAAAAAGTGAAGATAAAAAATATGAGAGAAAAAAAGAGAGAACTCTTGAAAAATAATATTTTTTCATAAAATAAATAAAAAATGAGAACTGGGTGTCCGTGAAAAATATTAGGTACTTATTATTATTATTATTAATAATAATAAAAAAAGAAAAACATTAAAATTCAAGTGAAAAGTTTCTCCCTACAGTACCTAGGTAGAGGTACGCCAGGAATTTGCCTGTGTACAAAAATGTACCCAGTACCCAAGTATGTAACTACCTACTCTAAGTAGGTACATCATTATACATTACGTATGTATAGTAATATTGTGAAGTGTAGTCAGGGTTATAAAAATAAAATTATCGTACACTTGTCCTTTCGGTTTCTATTGTGTGGAGAACATTTTGACAATTTCATCATTTTCAGAGTTCAACGACTAAATTTATTTTACCTGAATGAAATGCAAGGCATGGGAAAAAGAATCTTCCGTACATATATGTAGATGTAAGAGATAGGTATTTTTATTTTATTGATCTATGTATAATATATTTTTTAATTAACATTTTTTATAAAGATATAATATAATATACAAGGTGTCCACCAATGACCCACTCAAATTGCTCCGAATCTGGTGGAGTTTTGAAAAAATAACATGGGAGCTGACTAAATAAAATAAAACCGCATTTCTTTGATTTTTACAAATACTTTTTTGGCAATGTAGGTATGTAGCTTAGGTAGCTCAGGCACGGAATTCGGATGGTAAATCTCAGATATGGAACAAAACTCGGATTTTTAAATTGGAACGGAATTCGGATTCATCGGAACACTAACCACAACATATATTATACATATGTACCTACATATTGCCATCTGTATGGAATAAAAATTGTCAAAAATTAACTTTTCCTTTCTGGCAGAACAAAAGGGAAAATGAAATATCTTTATTCTTTATCTTTATAAATAAAATTGTAGATCTGTAATAACTGTGTTCACTATTTAGGAAAATTGCTATAATCGTGAAAAAATGTACGAGGTTTTGCTGGCAATATTAAATAGCGAGAAGTTTTTTGTCCATATGTAGGTACGTCTGCCTGTTACGCTGATAGACCGGTTTTTATACTACAAGCTAACTAGGCATTTAATTTGTCAATACAATCAACACAAATTGTTGCTTCAATTCAGGTTTTCTTTTTTTTTTTTTTTAAATTGACGTTGCAATATCACTGCGCTACTATCACTTAATACGAGTAACGCAAAAAATCAAAAGCAACAATAATTGAATTGGTAACGTAGCGAACGGTGAATGACAGATGCACTCAAAAGCAATTAAAAAAGTTTCTTCGACCCAAAATTTGGACTCGAGAAACCCAAAATTTGGACTCGAGACTCTGTAAAATAATTAAAGATGGAATATAAATATATGCCAAATTATTAAAGATGGAATATAAATATGTCCTTGTACACCCTACTACAACTCATCATTCAGAGGAAAATTGAAGGAAAACGAGGACGCGGCAGGCGCAGAATCTCCTGGCTGCACAATTTGAGAAATTGGACTGGAAGAACATCTACGGAACTATTCCGCATAGTTGTAAACAAAATCAAACTTGCCAAGCTGGTCGCCAATATCCGAATTTTTCGATAAATAAAGAAAAACGAACAATACCTTATTATCAATACAATTCAAATTTCGTAAAGAAAAAAGTTCTCAGAAAAAAAAGAAGATGAATTTAAAGGTTTGTATAGGTTGAAAACACTATTGTATGACTTATATTAGATTAGGTATTACTTATTTAATAAAAATAAAACATTATAAAACAAAGTTTTTGAGTTAATTTGAGGGTAACAAACCCTATTCAATTTCGTTAATTTAAAATTAATAGCATTGTTCAGTAAGTTCAATTTCTTTTAACCTAATTTGTAGATGGCATAAGCAAAAAAAGATAGAACTATGTAATAGGTAATAATTTCTATTGGGCGTGAATCAATGAAATGACATAATATAAAAAATATATATAGGTACCTAGCTAATATCTTTATTCTTTATCTTTATAAATAAAATTGTAGATCTGTAATAACTGTGTTCACTATTTAGGAAAATTGCTATAATCGTGAAAAAATGTACGAGGTTTTGCTGGCAATATTAAATAGCGAGAAGTTTTTTGTCCATATGTAGGTACGTCTGCCTGTTACGCTGATAGACCGGTTTTTATACTACAAGCTAACTAGGCATTTAATTTGTCAATACAATCAACACAAATTGTTGCTTCAATTCAGGTTTTCTTTTTTTTTTTTTTTAAATTGACGTTGCAATATCACTGCGCTACTATCACTTAATACGAGTAACGCAAAAAATCAAAAGCAACAATAATTGAATTGGTAACGTAGCGAACGGTGAATGACAGATGCACTCAAAAGCAATTAAAAAAGTTTCTTCGACCCAAAATTTGGACTCGAGAAACCCAAAATTTGGACTCGAGACTCTGTAAAATAATTAAAGATGGAATATAAATATATGCCAAATTATTAAAGATGGAATATAAATATGTCCTTGTACACCCTACTACAACTCATCATTCAGAGGAAAATTGAAGGAAAACGAGGACGCGGCAGGCGCAGAATCTCCTGGCTGCACAATTTGAGAAATTGGACTGGAAGAACATCTACGGAACTATTCCGCATAGTTGTAAACAAAATCAAACTTGCCAAGCTGGTCGCCAATATCCGCAACAGATAAGGCACTACAAGAAGAAGAAGAAGAAGAAGAAGAAGAAGAAGAAGAAGAAGAAGAAGAAGAAGAAGAAGAAGAAGAAGAAGAACTGGTTAAGCCAGCCTGCTATGCTAACGCGTCTGCCTTGTACGCGGCGAAGAACAAAAAAAGAAAAACTTTTTTGATAATTGATGCGGATTCGTTGATTTTTGGTGCGGACTTCGCGAATAGCGATATTGCCTAAATATCCGCATCAAAAATCAAAGAATTACTTTTTTTTCGCAATTTCAAACAGGCTCCGAGAAAAACAGTAAGCATAAAATCTGGGACACTCTGTATAGAATACCGGCAACATATAGATTACTTCCTACTGATTATGTGTATTAACCTTGAATTAATTTGGGTTTGTATTGTCTGGATACCTGACGAACCAGTTTTTAACCTCATGGAAATTTTTTACCAAGGTAAGGAATTTCTTGGAGATTACCTCCTCGGGTTATCTGCTCAGAGGTGAGTTACCTATATGTAATACCTATGTAATCACCTGGTATGATTAGAGTTCCAGACGAAAGGCTTAGGTACAAATTTTAAGCAATCGTCACTATTACAATATTACATACATTAAAACTACACACTTCACTCTTCATAGCTCTCACATGGGATCAACATTTAAAACCTCTTACGTAGTCTCTTCCAAGCGAAATTACCCCAAACCATCCAATTTGTTTAGCAAAGGTCATAAACCTGGCGAAAAAAAAAGAAGATTCTTTTTCCCATGCCTTGCATTTCATTCAGGTAAAATAAATTTAGTCGTTGAACTCTGAAAATGATGAAATTACCGTAGCCTACTGCTGGAGTAAAGGGACTTTTCAGTCCTATGCGAGCAGTATAAATAAGCACTATTATTATTATATTATTATTATTATTAAATTGTCAAAATGTTCTCCACACAATAGAAACCGAAAGGACAAGTGTACGATAATTTTATTTTTATAACCCTGACTACACTTCACAACCCTTTCAAATGAAGCTCCCCATATAGGACATAGATCTCTACCCCTTTCCTATTCACAATCCTTTCGTTTTCATTTTGTAGTATAATAATAATAATCCGAGGACAAGTACACTCCAGGGACGAACATAAAGTTAAAGGGACAATGTACGTAGTTAGTGTGATCTAGCGGGTTTTCAAGTGGTCTTTTTGCCAGAGGTTGAATGATGCTTATGTGGGTATTCCTTCTACCGTAACTTTTACAATATCTCTAACCGTTTAGTCAGTACAGCTTAAAACCACCAAAAAGCGGTCAAAATGCCGCCAAGCGTTACACCGATCTTAACCAAAAAGAAAGTAAAAAATCTGGTGCTAACTTTTACAATATCTCTAACCGTTTTGCCGCTTTAGCTGAAAACTGTGAAAACCGCCAAAATCGGTCGAAATCTGTCCAAAAGCGGTCAAAATACCGCCAAGGGCAGCAACCATCTCAACCAAACGTTTTGTGTTGCATCTTTGTCACATTTTTGAACTACATACCAAATTTCAAGTCTCTAGCTCATACCGTTCCCGATATATTGTTAAATTACACCGAAAACCGCCAAAAAGCGGTAAAATGCCGCCAACCGTTGCACCGGTCTTAACCAAAAGTTTCGTGTCGCATCCTTGTCACATTTGACAGCTACATACCAAATTTCAAGTCTCTAGCTCTTACCGTTCTCGAGATATTTTGTTTACAGACAGACACACAGACACACACACACAAACCAATGGCTGAAACTTTGGATTTAGGCTCTAGGGACCTCAAAACGTGTTTTGACACTAAAAACTGACCATTGAAAATTTGACCCGATTACATTACTTTCCTTCCTATAGGATAAGGAAAGTGAAAATCACAATACGTATACCTACTTGAAACCGGACCTGATGTGTATACATACGAGTATTATTGTACTACTGAACCCTTTTTTATCATCAGCATTATTTTTTATTTTAATGATTATTTTGATCAACCCATTGGTTTTTATTTCTGAGCAGTAGATTGGTCTAAGCACAGGTTATAATGATTTCATTGGTTCAAATTTCTGAGCAATAGTTGCGCTTGTTTTGATAAAGAATAATTTATTAGGTATCTAACCCATTTAACATTTAATGTTCTTTTTTTACTTTCTATTTTTTTAAACAGTTTTGATAGAGGGAACTGTAAAGTGTAACTGCAAGGATCTTATCGTCTCGAAATCAAAGAGAGAAGGAAGACAGGATAGGAGTAAGCCAGCCGTTCCGAGAACGAATCTTATCCGTTCAGGATAAAATCCGCCCCGGGCGGGAATTGAACCCGCGGCCTACAAGGTAGCAAGTTCCTACAAGGTATCACACAGGTTAAGTGGTGTGTAATTTTCGTCACATAGTTTTGCTTGATCTAAGAACAATGAACTTTTGTTTTGGAAGAAACTTCGTAGCTTAATGATTTGTTTGTCGTGAAGTGCTGTCAAATAATTAAGAAGTCCTCTTCCACCTTCAGATCTTGGGAGATAACTTCTTTCCAATGCTGAATGACAGTGGTGTATTCTGAAGCTTATTATTATTATTATTTACTGCGGCCCACATGAAAGTAATAACAAAAGCTGGGCCCGTCCCTCCAGGAATTTTTTAGCCCGTAATTTATTTGATGGTGATTAAAGAAAATCAGTACCTATGTGTACCTACCTAATTTGTTTAATTTTCAGTTTATTATTATTATTATTCTTGATTTGATTTTTCGATTTTACTTTCATGTAATGATTTAAAATCAAGACTGGAGCCCGTTCTCCCTTTATTCCAAATATAAGGTTTAAGTCACCCATCCATAATAATAATAACAGTACTGATAATAATAATAATAATAATAATAATAATAATAAAAAATAAACCAAGAAGAAGTTGGGTATGGGCGCTGTAGAGGACTTTAGTTTAGGGTTGAAATGCCGAATTTTTTACAAAATGGGTCAGTAGAATAAAACTAGAGCAATCGCAAACAATAAATCTTCTCCAAATAAAAGGAAAGTCCAATACGAATCTTGGAAGAAAGACATTGCAAAAAAGGTCATTTACTGGATAACTGGAGACTGCTACTGGCTACTGAAGTAATTCTTGCATAAAAAAAGCGAAATCTTTTGATAAAAGCATATGACGTGAAAGGGATGGTATGGGTAAAAGATGTTCAAGAATTCATCATGGTCAGTGGGATACGAAATAAAAAGAGGATACAAAGAAAAGTTGATTTGATCAAACTGGATAATAAATCTGTATCGAGAATAAGGAATTGCTTTGGTTACACAGTAGGAAAGGAAAAAAAATCAATAGGTTGAGGACAAAGTCCTAAAGTTTTTAACGAAAAAAAAAAGTTCAAGAGACAAAATACTTTCGGTCAGCCTAGTCAGTTTGTTTGGTAGCGCGTCTGCCTTGTAAGCGCTAGGCCTCGCGTTCGATTGCCGCCCAGGGCGGATTTTATCCTGACCGGATAATGTTCGTTCTCAGAACGGCTGGCTTTCTCCTATCCTATCTTTTCCTTCTTTCTTCGTCCTATTTCAGGACAGGTTTCAGGACAGCAGTTACAGTTCCCTCTATCAAACCTCTTGAGAAAAAGAAAAAAAAAAAATCTTGCTTCTTTTTATACCTACGTATATGTAGATGTAAGAGATAGGTATTTTTATTTTATTGATCTATAATATATTATTTTTTAATTAACATTTTTTATAAAGATATAATATAATATACAAGGTGTCCACCAATGACCCACTCAAATTGCTCCGAATCTGGTGGAGTTTTGAAAAAATAACATGGGAGCTGACTAAATAAAATAAAACCGCATTTCTTTGATTTTTACAAATACTTTTTTGGCAATGTAGGTATGTAGCTTAGGTAGCTCAGGCACGGAATTCGGATGGTAAATCTCAGATATGGAACAAAACTCGGATTTTTAAATTGGAACGGAATTCGGATTCATCGGAACACTAACCACAACATATATTATACATATGTACCTACATATTGCCATCTGTATGGAATAAAAATTGTCAAAAATTAACTTTTCCTTTCTGGCAGAACAAAAGGGAAAATGAAAGAGAGAGAGAAAGAAAGAGAGAGAGAGAGAGAGAGAGAGAGAGAGAGAAGACAGCTATAAAATGTAAGGGTGGACATTGGACATAATATATCTTCAGTAGTAATTTATCTACTTAAACCCCACAATCCAAAGAAAAAGGGTACAATAATAAAAACGAATTCTGCAATAAGTCAAATCTTGAACAAAGAACTCTTACAAAAGGACATTTTATATGTACCTATGTTCTTGAAAGTAAAAGATTTTTCTGTTCCAGTCAAATCTTGAACAAAGAACTCTTACAAAAGGACATTTTATATGTACCTATGTTCTTGAAAGTAAAAGATTTTTCTGTTCCATTTTTTTTTTCTAATATGTATACAGTGTGTTCATAATGTACCCCCCTTGATTTTTGAACGGATAAATTAATAAACCCGAAATTTTGTATACAAGTTTATATTCAGCTTAGTTTTTTACACGCTCTGTAAAAGTTCAGGTACCTTTTGAGGGTCGGCCACGGGAGGCTAACTTTAAAATCTTACATGAGAACCCCCGACTTAAGATACATCATAATATCAAAGGTCTTAAATAACGTAGTACTTTGATACAAGTTTGACGTCGATCTAACAACCGGTGCTGGAGTCAAATTTCCATTTTCCATGTTCTAGCGCCAATAGGGGAAGCAACAAATATGCGAAATTCTTTCAGTTGCTGATTTCTGCTTCAAATTTCAAATAGGTAGGTCCTACTGATGATTCACATTGAAATTTGGATCCAAATATGAAAATTCAAAACATCCATTTTCACCCCCGGAGGCCATTAGGGCCGAAGTCTAAATTTCATTTTTGGGCCTGGATTTCAACACGAACCATCATTACTGGGACCTAATTTAAGCACAAATCACTATTCGATATGAATTTCCTGTTTTTGGTGCTTCCCCTATTAGCGGGAGAACATTTTTACTTTTTTCTTTAGGATTTGTTACAAGTTTCTTTTCTGAGGCTAGCGTGTTCACATTGCTAGCCCATAATATATGAGAACTGTCTGTATTACTTATGGTTACCTATTCGTATTTGGTGGTTCTTCTTGAGAGGATTTTGATGTATGGTTAGGGTACTCCACTCTATACCAGGACTCAGGAGGTATCTTATATATTCAGCTTAGTTTTTTACACGCTCTGTAAAAGTTCAGGTACCTTTTGAGGGTCGGCCACGGGAGGCTAACTTTAAAATCTTACATAAGAACCCCCGACTTAAGATACATCATATCAAAGGTCTTAAATAACGTAGTAGTTTGATACAAGTAGGTAGGTACATAAGTACTGATTTTCTTTAATCACGATCGAATAAACTACGGGCTAAAAAATTCCCGGAGGGACGGACCCAGCTTGTTCGGAATTGCTGTGGCTTTCTTTTATCCTCTCCTCTTACTCTTTCCGATTTCGGGACCATAAGACCTTTTCGTGTTATCAGTGGTTAGCGCGGTTAACATTGGATTCAACTCCAAGGCATACCTACAATTCTCATTTTGCACAGTGTAGGCTGTAGGACAAGCATTCAGTCCTATCTGATCGCATTTACCTAGTGAGATCCGATTCTAAAATGACTTCTCATACTCACTCTATCGCTTCATCTTAATGCTAAAAGCCTTGCGTATAAAAAATGCTCCATATCAACAAACTGTCAACGTGCAACGTTTGTTAGAAGTTGGTCTGATGGTCTAAATCTAAAGCCTAAACTAAATCCTTGTGCCATTTTGAATATAGAGGACAGTGTTCATAATTGAAAACATAAATACATTGTTCTTACATCAAAATGGAGAAAAAAACCGCTATAAATTTGAATTGCGCGACACAGCTCCCCTTTTTATACCCCTCGTATTTTTTTTCTGCTTTATTCAATGACGTAAAATCTCGGAAATTAATCAAAAAAATAAGTCTAAAACACGATACTGAATATTCAAATAATATTCCACGCGAAATTTTCAGGCTCGATTCCAAGAAAGCGATGATCACTATTAGAAGAAGAAAACAGGATTTGATTATTTATTGATAGGGATGTGATGAGGGAAGGTAAAAGTAAAGTAGTTCACTGAACTACCTACTGTGCATGGGCTTAAAAAAAGGTTCTTAGGATTAGGCCCCAAAGATATATTTTGGTTCAAAGACTCAAATCATCAAATTTCCTTTATAGGTACCTAGATACATATTATGTAATTCATATGTTAATAATTATTTTGTCAGCTCCCATGGCGTAGTGGTCATTGCGCTCGCCTTGCACGCGGGAGACCCGGGTTCGATTTCCGACGGGGTCAAGAAATTTGCATCATGCAAATGATTGATTCCGTGACTGGCTGTTGCGGAACCCACTCAGCCTTGTGAGGAAAATGAGTAGCTATGACATATAAATGCGCATAGCGACCGGTGCCAGCATGGTAGGTAAACATTGGATTTTAGGATTATTGCATGAGATATTGGGAAAATCCTACAATGCTGCAGTGAGCACCAAAGAAAATCGAACAAATCATTCGCGAGAATTATCGCGTACCATAGAGGTAAACGGATCTAGACATCTAATTTACCTAATATTCAAATTAACTTATTTATAATATCGGCAAGGACTTTTAGGTACCAACATCACTTTGTTCCATCAATAAGTAGTTGTTGATATTCTGGCCTCAGAAAAAAACATGATTGTACATATTACTAAGAGTCTATAAACTCAGACCTGTCCACATTTTTCAATATGATGGAGAAAAAAAATTAACAAAAATCAGGAAGGGTGAGTAGGGAACATAATGCTTTTTTTCTGGGTAAATTTCTGTAATTTTCATCCCTTTTTACTTTTTTACATAAAAATTGAATAGTTGCATAATAAAAAAAGTAAAAAGGAGAGAGAAATCTATTGTTATACCTACATTTTTATATTTAAAATTTTCGAAATGTAGGTAAAACCCTGATTGTGAATAATGATATGAAGATGAATCTAAAATAAAAATCAGCTGCCGTAAGCTGTATAGTATCTAAGAGGGGAAAGTGGGGATACTTGGAACTTGGGATCAGAATTATGTATCTTGAATATTTCATTAAAATTACTAATGATTGTATATTCAGATTCAGAGTGTTTCACCCCCGTTTTTATTTCGTAGCAATGAGATATTTGCTACATTAGGCTCGTGTGATCTGTGTCGTAGTCTCATACAATGCCCATCCCATACTTCCCATTTAGGTGCTGGGTCAACACAAGAACACCAGAAAGTAACCCGTTGGAATATTTGCAATTGAAAAACGAGTTCAAATTTTAGTTATTTTTTCAGAGTTTTGACCTCAGATTTGGATTTTTCCCAACTTTTTACATAGGAATCGACCATTTATTTATAATTTTTACCCATTTGCAACTGCTCCATTGTGTTTTCAGTTTCACTCCAAGCAAAATATCAAAGTGATCCATGTGTCCCCAGTTTAACGTACAATTGAAATTTATGTACAAAATCTCAACGTTTTCTTGAGTTCCAATGTTGGTTTATATCCTTTTCTTTTCCTTCATAATAACACTAGAGAAAGGGTGACTTTCATTGAAACGGATAGACACAGGACACAGTAGGACTTTTGTTAAGAAAAGAGTTCTAGAGATGATGATAATAATGGAAAATGATAGATGATAGTTAGCCAGATAATTCAGCTAACATTACCACCAAATCTGCAGCTCCACACGGGTTTCTTTCCTAGACTGTAATAGGTAAGTAATAACAATAACTAAATGTATATGAGGTCTTGTTGTCTCTTATCGTTCTAGCACGCCTTAGCACTTACATTCTTAGAAGACAGGCGCGCTACCCAGATAGACTGGCTCACACAAATTTAAAATTTCCTTATGGACGACGCTTGGGTATTTCTGTCTGTAGCTGGACTTTTTACTTTCTATTACTACACTATAGTAAGCTATACTAGTAATGAAAGTATTGCAATCGGTCCAAATTTTCAAAATCGGGAAATGGTTGGAAATATCCGTTTTGGGATCCCCCGTTTTGGGATCAAAAAAGTGATTTTTAGCCCATGGTCTGTACGAACGTACGTGCTACGTACGTACGTACCTACGACAACAGGTTACTAGTACGTACTACAGGTTTAAATGGGAAAAAGTAGAAAGTTGTGAACAAAATATCTCAAGAACGGTTTGTCGTAGAAATGAAATTTGTTATGCTATCTACAGGTTTAAATGGGAAAAAGTAGAAAGTTGTGAACAAAATATCTCAAGAACGGTTTGTCGTAGAGAAATGAAATTCGTACAGGTTTAAATGGGAAAAAGTAGAAAGTTGTGAACAAAATATCTCAAGAACGGTTTGTCGTAGAGAAATGAAATTTAAATGGGAAAAAAGTAGAAAGTTGTGAACAAAATATCTCAAGAACGATTTGTCGTAGAGAAATGAAATTTGGTATGCTATCCCGGTATGATCCAAGGACGCGACTTTAACAATTTGGTAAAAATCGGATAGTCACCCATCCAGATATCAACCAAAGTCAATGTTGCTTCGAACTTCGAAAAAAATAGAAAGTAAAAAATCAATTTTTTCATACTTTATATGATTCCTTATCACACGGGAAGTATTTTAAGATAGAAAATTTTTGGTCGAAAATTGGCCGCCGCAGGCGGTCGATTTTGGACTAGAATTTTTTTTTTTAAAAAGTTTAATTTTGGACACTTTTTAATGATCCCTCATTACATCGGGAGTATTTTAAGACAGGAAATTTTCGACCAAAAATTGGCCGCCGTAGGCGGCTCAGGCTCGGGACTTGGTAAAATTTTGATTTTTTTTCTTCAAATAAGTGTTTCGTAAATGTAATAGAAAGTCGTGTGATGTTCACACCAGATTTTTGGCATAGTAGTGGACCGCAGGGCAGGATGGAATACGAATACAGTAACTTATCAAAAGTTAAAAAAAAGTAATTAAGGTTTATTAAAAATTCAGTCTCGAACAAACGAAAGCCTCATCTCTTCTTTGATCGAACGGGAACCACTCTTGCCGAAGGTACATTGTACCTCCGGCATAATGTACCAAACGAAAGCCTCATCTCTTCTTTGATCGAACGGGAACCACTCTTGCCGAAGGTACATTGTACCTCCGGCATAATGTACCTTCGGCACTAGGGATGGGTAAATATTCTCTGAGTCGATTCAAAGAGTCGAATATTTCAAAAGAATCGTGAATCGCGATTCTTTGAAGAGTCGAGGTTGTACCTACGTTGCCATGCCCTGTACAACTACAAACTACTCAATCTCATTGGTTACGAGAGTGATCCTGTGTGCTGTCTCTCTCTCACTACAAAAGAATCGCGATTCTTTTAGAGTCGATTCTTTGAAAAGAATCGAGTCGTGGTATTCGAATATTCAAAAAGAGTCGAATATCCCATCCCTATTCGGCACAGTGACGATAATCCCATTTACTTTTGCCGAAGGTACAGCACAGCACCTGGAAACATCTCTAGAAAAAAGGAGAGGACCTTTTCGTGTTATCAGTGGTTAGCGCGGTTAACATTGGATTCAACTCCAAGGCATACCTACAATTCTCATTTTGCACAGTGTAGGATAAGCATTCAGTCCTATCTGATCGCATTTACCTAGTGAGATCCGATTCTAAAATGACTTCTCATACTCACTCTATCGCTTCATCTTAATGCTAAAAGCCTTGCGTATAAAAAATGCTCCATATCAACAAACTGTCAACGTGCAACGTTTGTTAGAAGTTGGTCTGATGGTCTAAATCTAAAGCCTAAACTAAATCCTTGTATTCCTTGTGCCATTTTGAATATAGAGGACAGTGTTCATAATTGAAAACAAAAATACATTGTTCTTACATCAAAATGGAGAAAAAAACCGCTATAAATTTGAATTGCGCGACACAGCTCCCCTTTTTATACCCCTCGTATTTTTTTTCTGCTTTATTCAATGACGTAAAATCTCGGAAATTAATCAAAAAAATAAGTCTAAAACACGATACTGAATATTCAAATAATATTCCACGCGAAATTTTCAGGCTCGATTCCAAGAAAGCGATGATCACTATTAGAAGAAGAAAACAGGATTTGATTATTTATTGATAGGGATGTGATGAGGGAAGGTAAAAGTAAAGTAGTTCACTGAACTACCTACTGTGCATGGGCTTAAAAAAAGGTTCTTAGGATTAGGCCCCAAAGATATATTTTGGTTCAAAGACTCAAATCATCAAATTTCCTTTATAGGTACCTAGATACATATTATGTAATTCATATGTTAATAATTATTTTGTCAGCTCCCATGGCGTAGTGGTCATTGCGCTCGCCTTGCACGCGGGAGACCCGGGTTCGATTTCCGACGGGGTCAAGAAATTTGCATCATGCAAATGATTGATTCCGTGACTGGCTGTTGCGGAACCCACTCAGCCTTGTGAGGAAAATGAGTAGCTATGACATATAAATGCGCATAGCGACCGGTGCCAGCATGGGGGGGGGGGGGTGGGGGCACCACCCCCCCCCCAAAGTTATCAGGGCCTCTTACACTAGATAAAATTGGATTTCAGAATAATAATCCAAAACACCATTTTTTACTTTTATCCTATAGGAAGGAAAGTAATGTAATCGGGTCAAAATTTCGATGGTCAGTTTTTAGTGCCAAAACACGTTTTGAGGTCCCTAGAGCTTAAATCCAAAGTTTCAGCCATTGGTCCGTGTCTGTGTCTGTGTGTCCGTGTGTCTGTAAACAAAATATCTCGAGAACGGTAAGAGGTAGAGACTTGAAATTTGGTATGTAGCTGTCAAATGTGACAAGGATGCGACACGAAACTTTTGGTTAAGACCGGTGCTACGGTTGGCGGCATTTTACCGCTTTTTGGCGGTTTTTGGTGTAATTTAACAATATCTCGGGAACGGTATAAGCTAGAAACTTGAAATTTGGTATGTGGTTCACTAATGTGACAAGGATGCAACACAAAACGTTTGTTTGAGATGGTTGCTGCGCTTGGCGGTATTTTGACCGCTTTTGGACAGATTTCGACCGTTTTTTGGCGGTTTTCAGCTATAGCGACAAAACGGTTAGAGATATTGTAAAAGTTAGGGTAAAAGAACACTCGAATAAGCATCATTCAATAGGATAAGGAAAGTCGTGTGATGTTCACACCAGATTTTTTTTTTTTAAATCAAGTTTCAAATGAGAAAGAGCAAAGAACTACTAGCGATTATTAAAAAAAGGAAAATTCAATACCTTGATCACGTCTTAAGAGGAGACAAAATAAATACAAGATTCCCCAACTCATAATTCAAGGGAAAATCATGTGGGTAAAAGAGCAGCAGGCCGGCCAAGAAATATGTGGTTGACAGAAAGATATCAAACGTTGGACAGGTCTATCATGTTCATGACTATCTTCAGCAGCTGAAATATTCAAAACACCAAGATCCAGAGAAGAAACTGCCAGAATGATCTCCAATCTTCGTGTGGAGGGGGCGTAACAAGAAGAAGTAGTGTTCAACTCCAATTAGGAGAAAAAATGTGCAGAAATATCTAAAAATTAACTCGTGACAAGCTTTAGGTAGGTACATAATACATATGTACTTTTTGTAAAATTTCCTACCTTCACCTCCTAATTTTCTGGAAAATTCATAGAAATTTTCTGGAATAGTCATGGAATTTCATTCCGAGAAAAGCGTATAACGTATATTCAGATCTTGCTAATATGGCCTGAGATGTGCAAAATGCTTTTAACAACCCATTTGAAATGCGAAATGCCTTCGATTTCCTACCTTCACCTCCTAATTTTCTGGAAAATTCATAGAAATTTCCTGGAATAGTCATGGAATTTCATTCCGAGAAAAGCGTATAAACCCTGTAGGTATATTCAGATCTTGCTAATATGGCCTGAGATGTGCAAAATGCTTTTAACAACCCATTTGAAATGCGAAATGCCTTCGAAAAAAAAATTGAAATCCAAAATGCACACTTTACTTTCTATTACCTACTACAGTTATAGCGAAGCTATACCTACTTTTAAATAGATATGTATACCTATTCCTTTTTACTTTCCTTATCCTATAGGAAGGAAAGTATTGTGATCGGGTCAAATTTTCGATGGTTAGTTTTTAGTGTTGAAACATGTCTTGAGGTCCTTAGAGCTATGAAATTCCATGACTATTCCAGAAAATTTCTATGAATTTTCCAGAAAATTAGGAGGTGAAGGTAGGAAATTTTACAAAAAGTACATACATATGTATTATGTACCTACCTAAAGCTTGTCACGAGTTAATTTTTAGATATTTCTAATGAAATTCCATGACTATTCCAGGAAATTTCTATGAATTTTCCAGAAAATTAGGAGGTGAAGGTAGGAAATTTTACAAAAAGTACATATGTATTATGTACCTACCTAAAGCTTGTCACGAGTTAATTTTTAGATATTTCTGGATAATTCAGCTAACATTACCACCAAATCTGCAGCTCCACACGGGTTTCTTTCCTAGACTGTAATAGGTAAGTAATAACAATAACTAACCTTTTGAGGTCCACTAGAGAAAGGGTGACTTTCATTGAAACGGATAGACACAGGACACAGTAGGACTTTTGTTAAGAAAAGAGTTCTAGAGATGATGATAATAATGGAAAATGATAGATGATAGTTAGCCAGATAATTCAGTTTTTGGCGGTTTTCAGCTATACCGACTAAACGGTTAGAGATATTGTAAAAGTTTGGGTATAAAAACAAGAACACTCAAATTAAGCATAATTCAATAGGATAAGGAAAGTCGTGTGATGTTCACACCAGATTTTTCATATTCTGATCAATTTTCATTCAATTTCTGACACAAGAATACTATCTACCTATGTATTAGGTAGGTATTTGTTGATCCATCATGTAGATTTTTTGACAATATTATTTCACATACCTACCATTTCTTCTTACCTATATCACAAACACGAAAATTCAAGCAGTTCCTATATTATGTACATATAATATGTATGTATAAAAAGAATGAAAATACGAAGATGTGTATTGTGTACCTACCTATGAAAACGAGTTATAAAATAATATGGTGTTGAAGAAAAAGCTTATTCCAGGCGATTAAGTTCATCATTTAAAGGTGTTAAGAAAGGAAAGGGTTTGTGCTACTCGAACCAAGCCGATTTCTTTCAGGATCACTTTTTCTTTTGTAAAATTTCGGCAGAAGGTGTGAAATGTCTATTAGAATGTATAATACTGTTTTCAATTCATGTGCGAAGATTACTATACATACTTGTAGACAGGAGTATTGAAATTTTCAATGTTAAGACTGTTGAGTTGAAATTTGATATAAAAAAAAACACGCTTGGAAGATTGAGCTCAAAGGAATTTGCGAGGAAAAAAATATGAATATTTGATATAAAAAAAAACACGCTTGGAAGATTGAGCTCAAAGGAATTTGCGAGGAAAAAAATATGAATGTAGGTAGGTAGGTGCAATCGGTCCAAATTTTCAAAATCGGGAAATGGTTGGAAATATCCGTTTTGGGATCCCCTGGGATCTGTGCGTCTCAAAAACTTCATCTCTGCGGCCTAGATTCTGCTCTCTTCCTTTCTCTTTATTGCACTAGAGAAAGGGTGACTTTCATTGAAACGGATAGACACAGGACACAGTAGGACTTTTGTTAAGAAAAGAGTTCTAGAGATGATGATAATAATGGAAAATGATAGATGATAGTTAGCCAGATAATTCAGCTAACATTACCACCAAATCTGCAGCTCCACACGGGTTTCTTTCCTAGACTGTAATAGGTAAGTAATAACAATAACTAAATGTATATGAGGTCTTGTTGTCTCTTATCGTTCTAGCACGCCTTAGCACTTACATTCTTAGAAGACAGGCGCGCTACCCAGATAGACTGGCTCACACAAATTTAAAATTTCCTTATGGACGACGCTTGGGTATTTCTGTCTGTAGCTGGACTTTCGCTACCCAGATAGACTGGCTCACACAAATTTAAAATTTCCTTATGGACGACGCTTGGGTATTTCTGTCTGTAGCTGGACTTTTTACTTTCTATTACTACACTATAGTAGCTATACTAGTAATGAAAGTATTGCAATCGGTCCAAATTTTCAAAATCGGGAAATGGTTGGAAATATCCGTTTTGGGATCCCCTGGGATCGTTTTGGGATCAAAAAAGTGATTTTTAGAAATATGAATGTAGGTAGGTAGGTAGGTACATAAATGGTAATTTTTAGCTAGATGGTAATTTTTAGTTGCTAGTAGTTCTTTGCTCTTTCTCATTTGATTTAGTACCTCTATGTTAGTGATCTTTTGTCTCCAGGATATTTTTAACATGCGTCTATACAGCAGGGGTGGCCAAACCGGGGAACCGCGTAGTTTTTAATTCCAGGCTCAGGGCTCAGTTCTTGTCTGATGAAGAAATTTCTCATTTTGATAAACTTGCTCTATTCTTGATTTCACATCAGCTTCAAATGTACTGTCTTGTGATGTTAGTTCCCAGATATTTGAACGACTTCAGTTGTTCTATTATTGAGTCGTTTATGGTTATGTTGTGTTGCGGCGGGCGTTTTGAGAATGTCATACATTTCATTTTCGATGTGTTGATGTAGAGACCATTTTGTTCACTGATTTTAACCATATCATTTAATATTTCTTGTAGGTCTTCTGCACTGCTAGCTATTACTGCTGTATCATCCGCATACCTGATGTTACTTATTATCTGTCCATTTAGCCATTTACACTTATTCCCTTATTTACTGTTTCTAATATTTCTTTGAAGATGTTTTCGGCATAGATGTTGAAAAGGAGCGGGGACAGGATACACCCTTGCCTGACACCTTTTTCTATACTTCCTGATTCAGATAATTGGTCATTTATTTTAACATTTGCCTTTTGATTCCAATACAAGTTTTTGATGAGTGTGAGGACTTTATTGTCTATTCCTATCGAGTGAAAATTGCTCATGAGTCTGTCATGCTTAACACAGTCGAATGCCTTTCTGTAGTCGATAAAGCAAATGTAAAGGTCATGGTTTACATCTAGGCATCGCTGTGTTAGGATATTTAAGGAGAAAAGTGCTTCCCGTGTTCCAAAGCCATTTCGGAAGCCAAATGAATTGTGTGTTGCCGATGAAATCTTCACACTTTCTGTAGATCCTGGTATGTATTATTCCCAAAAAGGTCTTTAGAACATGGGACATCAGACTTATCATTCTGTAATCATCACATTGACTGTAATGCAATTTCTGGGGCAGAGTAATGAAGATGGATTGTAGCCAACTTGTTAGTATTTGGCCCGATTCATAGATAAGATTGAAGAGTGAGCAGAGTACCTACATCAGATATTCTATACCTTTTGTATCTGTTTCTGCAATGATTTTGATGATTTCTGCATGTATCTCGCCTGGCCCTATTGCTTTTCCGCATTTCTGGAGTTTAATAGCATGTTCAATATCAAATATTTAGTTAATGTTTATAAATTATTTATGTTTTATTTCTTCTTTGGTTATATTTAGGCCCGTGTCATCAACTTCCACTATAGCTATTTCAGCTATTGAAGGTCTTTCACTATCTTTAAATAGCTGTTCGACATATTCTTTCCATTTTCTTAATTTATCGTCTATTCCAATTATAATGTGTTATCTTCATCTTTCAAAATTGCTGCGTTTTGTTTTTTCCTTATCCTTATCCTATAGGAAGGAAAGTAATGTAATCGGGTCAAATTTTCGATGGTCAGTTTTTAGTGTCAAAACACGTTTTGAGGTCCCTAGAGCCTAAATTCAAAGTTTCAGCCATTGGTCCGTGTGTCTGTGTGTGACAAAAAAAAAAAATAATAAAAAAAAAAAAAAAAATGCCCCTGAGTTTTAGTCAAATATACATATACAGAGGTATTCCAAAAAGCGGTCAAAACACCGCCAACCGCAGCACCCTATCAAACGTGTTGCATTTTTGTCACATTTGTTTTTGTGTTGCATTTTTGTCACATTTGTGAACAACTAGGTAGGTACTTACCTAACCTAGCTCATACCGTTATTACCGTTCCCGAGATATTGTGAAATTATAGCAAAAACCGCCAAAAAACGGTCAAAATACCGCAAAGCATTGAACCGATCTTGACCAAAAGTTTTGTGTCGCATCCTTGTATTCCTTGTCACATTTGACAACTACATACCAAATTCCAAGTTTCTAGCTCTGAATGTTTTCGAGATATTTTGTTTACAGGCAGACCAATGGCTGAAACTTTGGATTTAGGCTCTAGGGACCTCAAAACGTCTTTTAGGACTAAAAATTGACCATCAAAAATTTGACCCGATTACATTGCTTTTCTTCCTATAGGATAAGGAAAGTAAAAAATTAATAGCTCACCCGTAAAGGGGATTTAGCTAAAAATTACCATTTATGTACCTACCTACCTACATTCATATTATTTTCCTCGCAAATTCCTTTGAACTCAATCTTCCAAGCAAGGTACAGCACAGCACCTGGAAACATCTCTAGAAAAAAGGAGAGAGTTGTAAGTTGTAAGTTGTAACTAATAACATAAAAATACATGTATGTACCTATATACCTAGTACTTTACTTATAGTGTTCTCACCTTGGAAAGAATCTAGAATTCTAGATCTTGGACTAAAATGTACCTCAGTAGATACATAGTAGACATCTACCTCCTTAATAAAATTCCACGGAGAGAAACAAGAAGAAATGGTCTGAAGGCAACTTGTTCTCACCTTGGAAAGAATCTAGAATTCTAGATCTTGGACTAAAATGTACCTCAGTAGATACATAGTAGACATCTACCTCCTTAATTCCACGGAGAGAAACAAGAAGAAATGGTCTGAAGGCAACTTCTCTCTCTCTCTCTTGTGCGTTCTTCTTTTAATCTGCCTCTCTCGTTTATTGTGGACTTTTCTCTTTTGTTCACACAAATAATAATGAACAAACTTTGGAGTAGCATATTTTTCTTTTTCCTTTTTTCCCTTTGACATTTCTTTAATCCTTTCCTCTTTTTACAGTAACTTTATCTCGTGTTTTTTTTTCCTTCGGATACTTAGGGACAATATAGATACCTACCCGGAATGGGGAATGAGAGTTTTATGAAGAGATTTATTAGTTTCTGTGGATTTAGAATGAGGGAAGAACTTGTCTACCATTTTATACGTATACCTAATGTACCTACCTATCTATAATAGGTACCTACCTATCTATACGTGGACAGAGTATACAATTTTATTTTCTTTTTTAAACATAAATCTCGCGGATCCGCGCTCTACAAAAAAAAATAATAATAAATAAAAAAAATGCCCCTGAGTTTTAGTCAAATATACATATACAGAGGTATTCCAAAAAGCGGTCAAAACACCGCCAACCGCAGCACCCTATCAAACGTGTTGCATTTTTGTCACATTTGTTTTTGTGTTGCATTTTTGTCACATTTGTGAACAACTAGGAAAAAAAAAAATGCCCCTGAGTTTTAGTCAAATATACATATACAGAGGTATTCCAAAAAGCGGTCAAAACACCGCCAACCGCAGCACCTTATCAAACGTGTTGCATTTTTGTCACATTTGTTTTTGTGTTGCATTTTTGTCACATTTGTGAACAACTAGGTACTTACCTAACCTAGCTCATACCGTTATTACCGTTCCCGAGATATTGTGAAATTATAGCAAAAACCGCCAAAAAACGGTCAAAATACCGCAAAGCATTGAACCGATCTTGACCAAAAGTTTTGTGTCGCATCCTTGTCACATTTGACAACTACATACCAAATTCCAAGTTTCTAGCTCTGAATGTTTTCGAGATATTTTGTTTACAGGCAGACCAATGGCTGAAACTTTGGATTTAGGCTCTAGGGACCTCAAAACGTCTTTTAGGACTAAAAATTGACCATCAAAAATTTGACCCGATTACATTGCTTTTCTTCCTATAGGATAAGGAAAGTAAAAAATTAATAGCTCACCCGTAAAGGGGATTTAGCTAAAAATTACCATTTATGTACCTACCTACCTACATTCATATTATTTTCCTCGCAAATTCCTTTGAACTCAATCTTCCAAGCGTGTTTTTTTACTTTCCTTATCCTATAGGAAGGAAAGTAATGTAATCGGGTCAAAATTTCGATGGTCAGTTTTTAGTGCCAAAACACGTTTTGAGGTCCCTAGAGCCTAAATCCAAAGTTTCAGCCATTGGTCCGTGGGTGTGTCTGTCTGTGTGTCTGTCTGTCTGTCTGTAAACAAAATATCTCGAAAACGGTAAGAGCTAGAGACTTGAAATTTGGTATCTAGATGTCAAATGTGACAAGGATGCGACACGAAACTTTTGATTAAGACCGGTGCAACGGTTGGCGGCATTTTAACGCTTTTTGGCGGTTTTCGGTGTAATTTAACAATATATCGGGAACGGTATGAGCTAGAGACTTGAAATTTGGTATGGAGTTTAAAGTTTTAGATAACACTTCAGTCGTTAATTTAAGACCGGTTTTAGCGTTACCTATGTTAAGCTACGCCGAGGAAGGCCAATAAATGGATGGGTGACTTAAACATTATATTGGGAATCAAGGGAGAACGGGCTCTAGTCTTGATTTTAAATCATTACATGAAAGTAAAATCGAAAAATCAATTCAAGAATAATAATAAACTGAGTATTAAATAAAATAGGTGGGTACATCCGTGGCACAAGCTCTGCTTATACGGATGGGTATACCATTTATAAAAAAATTTATGTTCTGAGTTTTTTATCGATTAAAAATAAATGGAAACTTGTTAATAATAATAATAAATATTGATTTTCTTTAACCAAGATCGAAAAATTCCCGGAGGGACGGGCCCCGCTTGTACTTTTTTACTTTCCTTATCCTATAGGAAGGAAAGTAATGTAATCGGGTCCAAATTTCGATGGTCAGGTTTTAGTGCCACAACACGTTTTGAGGTCCCTAGAGCCTAAATCCGAAGTTTCAGCCATTGGTCCGTGTGTGTGTCTGTCTGTAAACAAAATATCTCGAGAACGGTAAGAGCTAGAGACTTGAAATTTGGTATGTAGATGTCAAATGTGACAAGGATGCGACACGAAACTTTTGGTTAAGATCGGTGCAACGGTTGGCGGCATTTTACCGCTTTTTGGCGGTTTTTGGTGTAATTTAACAATATCTCGGGAACGGTATGAGCTAGACTTGAAATTTGGTATGTACCTAGTTCACAAATGCGACAAGGATGCAACTCAAAACGTTTGGTTGAGGTAGAAGCTGCGGTTGCCGGCATTTCGACCGCTTCTTGGCGGTTATCGACCGTTTTTTGGCGGAAACGTTTGGTTGAGGTAGAAGCTGCGGTTGCCGGCATTTCGACCGCTTCTTGGCGGTTATCGACCGTTTTTTGGCGGTTTTCAGCTACGAGCACACCAGATTTTTGATATTTGGTTTTAGCATGACAGCAGTTCCATACTGATGATTTATATCCGAACCTCCTGAGTAATAGATGTAGTTTTCTTTCAATTTCTTCACACCACTTCCAGCCCATCTCACTTCACTATCTTACCGGGGACACATACACCCACATAACAAAATGCTGGCTCTTAAGTTCGTGCTAAGCATAGTCTCAAGGCATTTGATAGGTCAATTTTGACTTGAGATTGATCTAAGAACGATCATTCTTGTTCATAAATACGAGTGATAGACTTCTTACATTTCATGTTAATGTTACTATACATGTGTTGTAAAAAATCTTTATTGGTGATGTTATATCTTGTAGGTCTTGCCTGTTATTGTGGTTGGAGGTTGGATTGTTATTCGCAAATGTTCTATCATCAATGCACGGGGAGATTCTTCGCACCCTGTGCCCACTGAAGGGCTGCCCCGGATTCAGGGCCGTGGTTATTGTTTGTTCTGCCATGATGAATGAAATTTCGAATAATAGTGTTGTAGATATTCCGTTTCTTTCAACACCGCAGTGACAAGATCAGATGTCTAATCTTGCTGTTCAATGTTATACCACTTCGAAATCATTCTTCCCGTGCCATAACTTGATTATGATGAAACTGCTGCCTTTCACCATTCTGGTGTACAGCCGCCCATTCTGGGTCAGACGCTAACCAGGAAACCGCCCATTCTGGGTTCAGACATTTCCTAGATTTATCTCTCTGCTCAGCCGCCCCACTGGGGTACAGACGCTGAGCAAGGGGTTTCTATTAGTCGCCTCTTACGACAGGGGGAATAGCCCGTGGTCCTTGTATTCTTACTCCAGGAACCACACGGAATAACTACTAAAAGGGCAAAATGAATTTTAATGCGCCGCAGGCCGTTGTTCGGAAATACTTGATATTTAATTTGAATATTTTTAATTTTTGACCAGGTGGCAAAGTTCATTACTTTTTTAGGTTTTCTTAAAAATTTCAGGATTTTCCATGACTTTTTGGTCGATTTTCAGATTCCATGACTTTTCCATGTTTTCCAGGTCGCGTATAAACCCTGATATAATATTCTAGTTTTAGTTTAGCTTTTAATGTGGGATGTGTAATCTGTATTATTATGGTTCAGGGAGGAGGTATAGGTATTGTATACGTATGTAGGAGCATTTCTTGAAAACTGTCCAGAATTTTCCTCTTTCCTTAACAATGGAAACAAAAGAAACTCTTATATTAAATGAAAATGATAAAAGGTTTTTCATTCTCGGATTATTATTCTGAAGATTCTTTGCTTTTAGTTTGCAAAGAATTTTGTCGTCTCCTTAGCCCTTCTGTTATCAAAGATCTTGCTTCAAGGTCTGTAGCGTGGATTTACAAATTTGTCAACAACAATTAAAAGGAGGATGGGAGAATATCGATTTGTAGGTACAATGGTATTAAATTTACTACCTATGAATTTTCCTCACACATACGTTCCACCAACAACCAAATGTGCTTACATGTGTCTCAACAATGTATGGTATTTACTACCTATGAATTTTCCTCACACATACGTTCCACCAACAACCAAATGTGCTTACATGTGTCTCAACAATGTAAAAAAAAGCGTTCCCAAATACGATCTTCTTCCCAGAAAACAATGTAAGCCACTGTAAAACATTGCTTTCCCCTAATAAATCTAATAACTACCTACATAATAAAATAATACCTTTGTAGGTATGTAGGCATACCTACATTTTCAAAGAAATGCACTGTTACAAACATGGACATTTTATACATAGCCTAACATAGGTAATATATGTACATATTACCAGAATGAAAAATTGAACACGTGTATCCGAAGGGTTAATATTAGAAGAGAAGAAAGAAAATATCATTTAAGACAAAAGGGTAGAAAATATGGAGAGAATGAGAAAAAGGGAGAGGAAAGCAAGATGTTCAAAGCTTCAAAGTAATATTTCTTCTATCCACTTCTCTTTTCTTAACATCACGGATTACCTGTCCTATTTCTTTTTCGACCACTCTCATAGTTTCACAATCTTGAATTTTTTTACAATTTACTCTTTTTATTGTACCTATATTGATTGGTCATCATTTTTCTTCTTCAATAGCTTCTCTATACCAGTGGGGAAAAATCATAGGTAGGTACACTCCTCTGATATCTTACCTGATAAAGATAATGGTGACACACACAAATCATGCCTCTAGCATCTGATAGCACCAACATATCCATGGAGCCATCATGAATACGCAGAGGTACGGGATCGTCTAAATAACCACCGAACGGTTCCAGAGACACAGGCACATTAACTGGGATATTTAACTGAAAAATAAACAGAGAAAATGAAAATTTTGCCCCTTAGAATAATCTTCTTCTTCCTAGTCTTTTCCTATTTAAAAAATAGAGTCGGCGTTTTCATGCCAGTTTTTTTTAAAAAAAAAAAAAAAAAAAAAAAAAAAAAAAAAAAACAAATCATCCGAGTTGCGTCCGCGATACCTGAGATTGAACCTATGCACCTGAGAGTAAAAAGTAAATAAATAAGCATATAACGAACAGGGTGACCAAAAATAACTGTACCTACGTATATCGTATTAGTATGCTATAAGCTATAACTTCTATATGCTATAGGAATATAGGAACAAACTATGTTATGTTTACTTACTTATCCTTGGTTATCCTTACTTACTTACTTAACAGCATACATTTACTTATATCCTTGGCTGCGGCCTTAACGACCATATGCTTGTGTCCCAGCAGCCGCCCATTCTCCTCTCTCCAGAGCCGTTTGCCTCCATTCTTCCGGATAGATTCCCATGAGTTCTACATCCTTCTTTATGTTGTCCTTCCACCTGGATCGTGGTCTTCCTCTCAATCGGTATCCCTCAACATTCTCCTCAAACGCTATTCTTGCTATCTCTATTTCCTTCATTCTGACAATGTGCCCCGCCCAGTTAAGCCGACGTCTCTTCATTACCTGTATTATGTCTGCGTGTGGGCGGTGTGGGTATTTTTCTTCCAGTTCTTGGTTCTCAAGTATTCGCCATTCGTGGTATTGTGGGTCAAGTACTGGACCAAAGATTCTTCTTAATATCTTTCTTTCGAAAATTAACAGTTTCTCTTCAGCTACTTTACCGAAGGTAAGAGCTTCACATCCGTATAGAAGTACTGGCACAATATAACACTGGTTAAGTCTGATTTTGAAGTTGGTCGATAGTGATCTCTTTTTCAGAATGTTTTGGATGCTGAAGTACCTACGCTCTGTTTGCTGCCGCTGTTATGCTATTGCTATTATCTGTCTTTAACCTAGCCCTATAATAACACTGGTCACTGCTCAAATTGTGAAAGCTCTTTTTATAACAACATTCCATTGACCTGTGACTTCTGAACAAGTACCGTTAGATTTTCAACGTTTAAGATTGTATTTCTTTTTGTCATCCTGTGCGAGTTAATCTATGTACATGTATACCTTCAAACTAGGATAAGTATAGGAATAAAGTACATATTTCTAGCTCAGGGACGGAACTCGGATTTTACCTTCGGGTCGGAACTCGGATCCCTCCTCATATACCTACATACATATCCTGTATCGTTCAATTTATTCAACGGGTCGATTCACAACGCCTCTAAATCACACTCTGTCCAGGTATTTTTTCTCGTCTTCGATTATATCTAGATCTTCTCCTTATTTTCTTACATCAGCACTAATCATATCTCTATATCTCATATTCTGGGTATACCTTTAGATCTTATACCATCCACTATCCACTTTTAGTTCAAACATTTTCTTGGCAATTCTCTGTTCATCCATTTTCTTTACATGACCATACCATTTCAGTCTAGATCTTTCTATTCTATGTTGTAGTTTTTCTGTAGGACTGGAACACCTTGTATATCTAGTATCTAGTATGACAAATATTATAAAACCAGAAATTTGGCATCAGGTCAGTAGGACTAGGACAGTTGGTAAATAAACATCACATAAATTCTCGGAACAAACGGCTAAAAAAATAGAGATGCTATGAAATTTTCGAGAAGTGAATATTTTAATATTGAGACATAGAAACCCGATCATTATGTATTTTATTTGACACATTGCGAATTGAGATGTGAATGTGATACTGAACAAGAAAAAAATAGGTAGGTATCTAGTATGTTAAAAATCTGGTGTGAACATCACACGACTTTCCTTATCCTATTGAATGATGCTTATTTGGGTGTTCTTTTACCCTAACTTTTACAGTCTCGTTTAGAGTCTAAACGTTTAGTCGGTATAGCTGAAAACCGCCAAAAAGTCGTCAAAATACCGCCAACCGCAGCACCTCAACCAAACGTTTCGTGTCGCATCCTTGTCACATTTGACAGCTACATATATCTATACCGAATTTCAGGTCTCTAGCTCTTACCGTTCTTGAGATATTTTGTTTACAGACACGGAACTATGGCTGAAACTTTGAATTCGGGCTCTAGGGACCTCAAAACGTTTTTTGATACCAAAATCTGACCATCGAAAATTTGAACCGATTTACATTACTTTCCTTCCTACCTGTAGGATAAGGAAAGTAAAAAACTAAACCAAAAAAAAAAAAAACAATGACATTTCATAACAGGTGCAAAGGTACATACTTAATTGTGATCAAATGCAACCATAAACGTTGGAAATGAGGCAAACATTATTTTTTATGTTTGTTTAAGTGACTAATACATGTTTTTTTAGGATGATTACATTTTTTTCTCTTCTTTTTATCCCGTCCGTACTTTATTATTACGATAGTAATAATAAAAAAGGGTATAAGGGACGAGCTATTCGCTTCGGTGTCGTCTGTCTGTCTGTCACTGTCAGTCTGTCCCCATAGAAGGACTTATCCAAACCTGGTCGACCTATATATCAAATTAAAGGTCTTTTTACCAGGAACACGGTAGTGGTGGAGGAAGGCCAATAAATGGATGGGTGACTTAAACATTATATTGGGAATCAAAGGAGAACGGGCTCTAGTCTTGATTTTAAATCATCACATGAAAGTAAAATCAAAAAATCAAATCAAGAATAATAATAAACTGAATATTAAACAAATTAGGTAGGTACATAGGTACTGATTTTCTTTAATCACGATCGAATAAACTACGGGCTAAAAAATTCCCGGAGGGACGGACCCAGCTTGTTAGTTATTGCTTGTAGGTACTGATTTTCTTTAATCACGATCGAATAAACTACGGGCTAAAAAATTCCCGGAGGGACGGACCCAGCTTGTTAGTTATTGCTTGTACCTAGTTTTTACTAGTTTGGTAATTTATTTTTTACTCTAAAATCCGTTTTGTGGATAGTTTTCACCTAATCTAATAAGTTGCATGTAATTTAAGCAACTTGGTCACAGTGCTCACACATCCGCAATTTACTTGCGCATGCAAACGTACTTATACAACTTACAACTTACGTTTGACCGAACGCTTCCTAGGAGAGCCAAGAACATCTTATTACAAAATAATATTTTATCTTTTTACCTACTGTTTTACGTTACTTTCACCCTGAAGAGTTTATTATTATCATCATTATATTCCTATTATTATTGCTCAGAATATTCCGTTTCTCCTTCAGCAGCTTTGTATAGTTTTTCCAACAATTATGCAAAAAAAGAAAAACCTTGGCAGGGAAGTCTAATTAAATTTCCCTTGCAGATGTTTTATTTCCCGACCTAAACAATTATGCAAAAAAAGAAAAACCTTGGCAGGGAAGTCTAATTAAATTTCCCTTGCAGATGTTTTATTTCCCGACCTATTTTTTTTTCACTGTAAAATGTAGGTAGGTATCTAAGAAAAAAATTTACATACCTTTATCCACCTCTTGGAAATTTCATTTTTCCCTTCAAATGAGTCCTAAAGATTAGAATCTAAAAAATATTTTGTATGCCCGTTCATTTGACTAATCAAGAGTAGATCTGGACTCATTGAACTCATTCTGTTCCATTTCCACCTTTGTATTGTTTTACATAAGGTAGGGTGCTTTTGTTAACAAGATGGCTGCCATACACTAGTGATTTCCACTAGCCACTATCACTGGTTTGTGATACAGGTCACTGGTGTCCCTATTTAACAGCAACAATAATAATAGGCATTATTTAATTATGATTATAATATTTACTGACTTTTCCATCTCGGTAACTAGCCACTATCACTGGTTTGTGATACAGGTCACTGGTGTCCCTATTTAACAGCAACAATAATAATAGGCATTATTTAATTATGATCTACTGACTTTTCCATTTTTCCATCTCGGTAGTGTAGTGGTCAAGGCGCTCGCCTAGTAAACAGGAGGGCGTGGGTTCAATCCCAGCCGAGGTATGGAATTTTATCCTCAATATAATTTGAGAATTTGACCACAGTAATAGTAGTAGCCTACTGCTGGAGTAAAGGGACTTTTCAGTCCTATGCGAGCAGTATAAATAAGCACTATTATTATTATTATTATTTCTTCTAATCTACTTAAAAACGGTACATTCATTCAAAAAATGTTCAACTATACAATACATAGGTTAAACATTCCTGGACCAGGGCCATATGCAGGGGGAGCTTCGCTGCATTTGATTTTTTTTAAAAAGAGGTTTGACAGAGGGAACTGTAACTGCTATGGTCTTATCGTCCCGAAATCGAAGAGAGAAGAAAGACAGGATAGGAGAAAGCCAGCCGTTCCGAGAACGAACATTATCCCATCAGGATAAAATCCGCCCCGGGCGGGAATCGAACCCGCGGCCTAGCGCTTACAAGGCAGACGCACTACCAACTAAGCTAACTAGGCTGATTTGAAGCAACTCGAAGGTCTAAGGAGGGGTGAGGGCCGTTTTGGGGGGGGGGGGGCTCGAGCTTTATATGGGGCCGGCCAGTCCCTCCCCCTCCTTCGCGCTTCCGTCCTTCCTTTATTATTACAATAGTAATAAAAAGGTATAAGGGACGGACTATTGTATTCTCTTGTACTTTGAGCCAGACTCCGAAAATTTGGACCATCCACCCCCCCTATATCACTATTTGGACCCTTGGCCCCTCCCCCTCGACAAAATCCTGGATATGGCCCTAGATAATTAATATTACCTAGGAATCCAAAAATCATCAGAATTCTGGCGCTAGAATTTAAAGGACAAAGAGAGTCCCACATTGAAAGATGTCCATTATAAACATGACAGAGATTTTTTTTTTTTTGCAAATACGTAAACGATGATGATCATTTTGTACAAGACAAAAGACAACAAATCTTTTGACTCCTTTTCCTTCCAGATTTTTTTTTTTTTGCAAATACGTAAACGATGATGATCATTTTGTACAAGACAAAAGACAACAAATCTTTTGACTCCTTTTCCTTCTACACATGCTATGTTTCCTTGATAAATGAAAAGTAAAAGGTAAGAAAAACACACACACAGATATCATTAGGCCTGAATTTTCAAGAGTCCTCAGTAAAGGCTACCTGTCTTGTTTTCTAATTTGTGCTTGTCATTCAGGCCAGGCCTCTCGATTCTCTTTCTATCTTGTGTTAAAATTGATAAATAGCTTCATCCTTCATAATGGGCACTTTCAAAATTCAATCTCAATGTGGAACTCTGCTGATGGATCTTGGATAACTTTCGTGCACACCGTCATTTTCAACAATTATGTCAGGAAATCAATTCAAAATTATTGATGATTCCTATCACTATTTATTTGAATCGAAACGAAGAAGAACAGCGGCTTGGTGAGCTAAAGTTCAATAATCTTTTCCTAATGCCCTGGTCTGAAGATTTTTCCGCCACGCCCGATAAGACCGCCTGAGCGAGAGTGGCAAGCGTAAGACTTACCTACCTTAATGCAATAGTGAAAGTCTCTCACTTCCAGTAGATATATCTATCTAATGATAATGACCTTTGTAGATAATTCTTTTGTGCATTCCCCGAGTAACCCTGATTTTTTTTTTTTCAATTATTGTATCTTTTGTTCTCTCGTGAACAACTACCTATTGGAATAAACACAAATCTACCTTGAGAAATTATAGAATTAATAAATCATTTACACATTGGCCATGTTGATCTCTTGAACGAAACCTAGGAAAACCGATCTTTCTTCACGAGGTCATTACTTAATAAATCATTTACACATTGGCCATGTTGATCTCTTGAACGAAACCTAGGAAAACCGATCTTTCTTCACGAGGTCATTACTTAATTATGTATAATGAGCATGGGTATGTATGTGGGTACATAATTATGTATAATGAGCATGGGTATGTATGTAGGTACATAATTATGTATAATGAGCATGGGTATGTATGTGGGTACATAATTATGTATAATGAGCATGGGTATGTATGTAGGTACATAATTATGTATAATGAGCATGGGTATGTATGTAGGTACATAATTATGTATAATGAGCATGGGTATGTATGTAGGTACATAATTATGTATAGTGAGCATGGGTATGTATGTAGGTGTAGGTACTTAATTATGTATAATGAGCATGGGTATGTATGTACTATGTAGGTACATAATTATGTATAATGAGCATGGGTATGTATGTAGGTACATAATTATGTATAATGAGCATGGGTATGGATCTAGGTACATAATTATGTATAATGAGCATGGGTATGTATGTAGGTATATAATTATGTATAATGAGCATGGGCATGTATGTAGGAGTACGTATATTCGTATATACTGTGATTTCCCTACGTCCGTCAGCAACTACATGTTTAATAAAATCTCACAATCTTCAATCTTCCTAGTCAAGGAAAGCACCAGACTCTTCATTATTATTTTAATTTAAACCATATCAATACAAAATACCTATCATTACATCTCTCCTCCTTTCCCCTTGTAGATATTAGGAAGATATTAGGTGCCAAGCTGACCAATAAAATCAATCATCCTAAAGGAAGCAAACTATTAGTCTGGTACGGCGGCATAATGGCTTCATGTGTTCTTTAACCACAAAGGGTCCGACAAACGTCATTAAATAAGCTACGTATAGTTCAAACATGGTCATTTTAAACTATAAAAGGTCTACAAATAACCAAAAAATAATTTGAAAAGTGTTGGGTGTTGGGAAATTTAATTTATTTATTTTTTCTTCTTCTTTCTTTATCTCGATATCTAGTAATAAGTACAAATTTATAAACCCTAATCGATCAAAATTGATATTCTTCTACATATGTAGGTACCTACAGGTAAAAGAATAAAGAATAAAAAGGAACAAAATACACCGCTTTCCATGGGGGAGGGGACGACGACGTAAAGGACCAAACATACAAAGAAATGACGGATTTAAAAAGTCAAAGCTAAAAGAAAGACGACATAAAAGCTAGGAACATCAAAACATGTCAAAAATCATATAATAATATATGTGAATGAGTGAATGGATCTCGTTCTTATAATATAAGATTCCTTTCACATAATGATGGAACTTGGAGCTTGTATCAATTCTGTTGTTTATTTCTTCCGTGATGGACCTCCCTGCTCTAAATCCATATTGTTCTTCGTTGAGCTGACGTTCTATAATAGGTCTTATCTTCTTTTCTAATGTTATTTCATATAACTTGCTCACTTGAGATGTTAACATTATTCCTCTGTAATTTGCACACTTCTTATCTCCCTTTTTAAAGAGGGGCACGGCTATTCCCAGTCTCCAATCGTCAGGTACCTACCTTCTTATTCATCCATATTGTTCCCTCCTCATATGTAGGTAAATATTTATTTTGTCATTTTTTAGTCCGTCCTTCCTTTATTATTACAATAGTAATATAAAAAGGTATAAGGGACGGACTACTGTATTCGCTTCGGTGTCGTCTGTCTGTCGGCCTGTGTTGCCTCCTTTTTAGTCCGTCCTTCCTTTATTATTACGATAGTAATAAAAAAAGGTATAGTGGACGGGCTATTGTATTCGCTTCGGTGTCATCTCTGTCTGTCTGTCCCCCATAGAAGGACTTATCCAAACCTGGTCAACCAATACATCAAATTAAAGGTCTTTTTACCAGGAACACGAAAATGGTGGTGCAAATTTTGTCTAGAAAACAAAAAGCCAAAAAACCAAAAAAAACTGGTTTTTGGGGGATTTTTTTCACATTTTCTCACACAAATGAGCTTTGATCTTGAAATTTGTCGCGACGATCTATGAACTCAAAGCGAGAAAGTTTTAGATAACACTTCAGTCGTTAATTTAAGACCGGTTTTAGCGTCACCTAGGTTAAGTAACTCAAAGCGAGAATTTTCCACATTTTCTCACACAAATGAGCTCTGATCTTGAAATTTGTCGCGACGACCTATGAACTCAAAGCGAGAAAGTTTCTTCACATTTTCTCACACAAATGAGCTCTGATCTCGAAATTTGTCGCGACGACCTATGAACTCAAAGCGAGAAAGTTTTAGATAACCACTTCAGTCGTTATTTTAAGACCGGTTTTAGCGTCACCTATGTTAAGCTACGCCGAGCAAGGCCAATAAATGGATGGCTTGGGGGATTTTTTTCACATTTTCTCACACAAATGAGCTTTGATCTTGAAATTTGTCGCGACGACCTATGAACTCAAAGCGAGAAAGTACGGGCTAAAAAATTCCCAGAGGGACGGGCCCAGCTTCTTCTTCTTCTTCTCATTATTTTCTTGTCCTTGCTACTGAATGTCCTCCTTACCTTTATCATAAATACGAATTCCACTCCTCGGTTCGTTCCAGAGTAACCCGATCCCACGAACTCTTCCTTGAAGTCCCCTCACACAACACCTTATGTCATCCAATATTATGACTGCTAACAGGGAGAGAGAGAGAGAGAGATTGAGGAGAAGAGAACAGAAGAAAAGAGAATAAGAGGTTTCTATCTGTTTTAGAATGGGAGGGAGAGGATGAAAATTGGAAGAAAGAGAGAAGAGAGAAAGGGAGAAGATAGAGAGAGAGAGAAAAATTAAACTCTCCCAAGAGGTAACAGTCGTGAGTTTCTTCCATTGTCAGACGAAATATGAGACTGAAGGCCAGGGGTTCCCAAAATGTGGACATGAGCCGCGGTCCACTAGGATTTGCTGAAAAAAAGTTTGGAGGGATGTTATTTTGATTACTCACAGTAATTTACTCTTAATGACATCCCTGGCTAAAAGCAACAGAGAGAGAGAGAGAGAGAGAGAGAGAGAGAGAGAGAGAGAGAGAGAGAGAGAGAGAGAGAGAAATAGAGAGAGAGAGAGATAGAGAGAGAGAGAGAGGGAGAGAGAGGAAAAAAATCACCTTCCATTTCTAATGGCCTTACTTTCGCCTTTAACCTTCTCTCTCCATCTTTCTTATAGGTACCTACTTACTCATTCGCTCGAATGTTATATTATTTTTTCCTCTTCCTTCTACCTTCTTCCTTTTGGTCTTCGTATTTTTCTTCATTTTCCCTCCTCCTTCCTCGTCCTTTTTCTTACTCCTTATTTTCCCCTATCCTTCAACCGCGTTCTTCTTCTCCTCCTTCTTCTTCTTCTCCTCCTCCTCCTCCTCCTCCTCCTCATTCTTCTTCTTTTTCTTCTTCTCCTCCTCCTCCTCCTTCTTCTTCTCGTTCTTCTTCTTCTCCCCCTCCTCCTCATACGTTCTTTCTTTTGATCCTTCTTCATGTTTCCTTGCTCTCTCCTTCATTTCCCTTTCTCTCCACATTCTCATTTCTCCTTTCCTCCCTCTTTATCATTCCCTTTCATCTTCTATTGCCTTCCTTATTTTTCTTTTCTTCCTCCTCCTCCTCCTCCTCCTCCTCTCTTCATCTTCTTCTTCTTCTTCCATTCATTACTTCCTCATCCTCTTCTTTTCCTCTCCTATACTCTCCTCCAACTTTTTTTCTTGCTTACCTATAGCGAACTTTTCCTCCTCCTCCTTCGTTTTCTTCTAACTTCTTCTCCTCCTCCTCCTTCTTCGCCATTTTTACCTGATGGTTCCGAAAGATAAATCGTTATTTCTTGGATATCATTAATCTCACCTCTTTCCTCTCTTCCTCCTCCTCCTCCTCTTCCTCTTCCTTCTCTTCTTCTTTTCCCTCCTCCTATTGTTCTGTTTTGTTTTTTCTCCTTTATTCTCTCCTATCCGTTTCATCTTTAACATCTGCTCAATTTCCTCTCAATTTGTTTCCTTGTTTTTGTTTTTTTTTTTTTTTTTTTTTTTTTTTTTTTTGTTTTTCCTAACCTTTTAAATTTCAAGTTTTATTTAAATAATTATCACCCC
>NW_007378410.1:9136-29707 GCF_000475195.1 Diaphorina citri | reverse complement strand
AAATGATGTATATCTCAATTTTAAGAAAGTAAAAAAAAAAAAAAAAAAATGCTCTCAAAAAGTTGTCAATAGACTGACAAATAAATACCCAAGAACAAACTTTCTATAGATACTACTAATGCCCAAGAAAAAAATTTGCGGTTCAACCTAACCCAATTTTATTGTGGTCAATAAGGACCTATGAAAAATACGAACGATTTACTGAATTGAGAGTGAGGGACCATTGTTTCACCACAAATCATGGTCATTGGTCAAGAAGTCAAGGTTAAAAAACCGTCAATAAAGCACTGTCCCGACCAAAGAAAGTGCTGACAAACTGTCTAGGCTAGACATAAAACAAAGAATCTCAACAAGAACTGAAAACATTAACATAAAAACTGAACATTATCTTGGAAACACAGAGAAACTATGTAATACATTAGTACATATTATTATTAGGTATGTACATAATAAATATGCACTCGTATATTATACATATGTAATTCTATTACAGCCAAGCATTTGGAAACTTACATAGAGTTACATTTAGTTTCTTACAGCCATACGCATTTGTTATGAATTGTTATGTGTCTAGACTAGAAACAAATTTGTCTTTACTAACTACGAGGAACAATAACACAAAGCAATAAGTAACAAGTTCCATAGAATAAAATCTAATATGCTACCCATAGAGCTTCGAGAAAACAGGGACATTGAAAACATTGGGTGTGAAAGTTGTAACTTGTGCTTGGGTTTCTTTTGTGTTGGGATAATTTCATCAGGGGTGATTTCAAGTGCAGCTAAAGGTGGATTAAGACGATCTTCGAAATAAAATTGTGCAGTGGTGAAGAGTGAACTTTCCTCTTTACATTTTTTCGGCTTAAACGTCCAACGACCATGCTATCCGATTGTCCCGATGCTGAGAAGGTAAAGTCCCAAATTTCAAGCAGAAAACTGAAAATCAAACTCAGGACCTCCGTTACAGCTATAGGGAATCATATGCTTAGGACTATATCACAATTACTACCTGAAGTACCTCCACATTTGCATTTAAAAAGACCAGAAAGCCAGAAATCACTAGGATTATATTGCCAGTTCTTGGTCAAGGAAAAAGCTGGTTGTTAGTTTGGCCATGCCTTTTCTACAAGTTTGGCCATGCCTCGGGATGAACTAGCGGTATTCCGGAGCGAAGCGACGGAATTCAGCTAGTAGGATTATATTGCCAGTTCTTGGTCAAGGAAAAAGCTGGTTGTTCTTCCCGGTGCCCCTCTAAGTGGGCACATCAGTCATTCCTCCCAGTTTCCCACAACCAAGGAGAACAAAACAACCTCATCCTGAGACCCAGCCCTGGTTATATTCTGGTACTTGTTAACAGCAGGGTCATCCATTTTGTCACACTAAATCAGATTTCAATTTTGTAAAGTGGTCACAAAGAATTTTGAACGCTGTGTGGTGCATTGGAACAAGTGTCAGGTCAGGAGTTGGGACCTTGTCCTTACATAAATTAAATGTTTTGAAACAAAATATTTCAACTTTATGTGGATAGAGTTTGGGACTTACTGGCTCGTGCTCATTTTGAAGTTTCGTTCCAGCTGGTGCATTGGAACAAGTGTCAGGAGTTGGGACCTTGTCCTTACATAAATTAAATATTTTGAAACAAAATATTTCAACTTTATGTGGATAGAGTTTGGGACTTACTGGCTCGTGCTCATTTTGAGTTTCGTTCCAGCGTGGTGTGAAACTGGACGCAAATTTTATGACTTTACTTGGACTCGAACAACCAACCTCCAGCTCTAAAATCCACCTAGTCAAAACCACTACACCACTAATGTTCCCAATGAAATTCTAGTTTAAGTGGTGCATTGGAACAAGTGTCAGGAGTTGGGACCTTGTCCTTACATAAATTAAATATTTTGAAACAAAATATTTCAACTTTATGTGGAAAGAGTTTGGGACTTACTGGCTCGTGCTCATTTTGAGTTTCGTTCCAGTGTGGTGTGAAACTGGACGCAAATTTTATGACTTGACTTGGACTCGAACAACCAACCTCCAGCTCTAAAATCCACCTAGTCAAAACCAGAAACTGGACGCAAATTTTATGACTTGACTTGGACTCGAACAACCAACCTCCAGCTCTAAAATCCACCTAGTCAAAACCACTACACCATTAATGTGCCCGATGAAATTCTAGTTTAAATTCGTTTGTTTCACTCTGACTCTCGAATGGTTTGCACAATTTTGATGTAATTTGACAAAAAATGATCAATACATAGAATTGGAATTCAAGGACTTTTCGCCGGGCTCAAACGTAGGAGCTTTTTTCCTGAGTAGGTTGTACAGTTCACTGAACTATAGGTACTAACAAACAAAGTCTTGTTTGTAACCAAAAATAGACCTTCCCGTGGTCTCAAAACTTGAGAGCCGCATTATAAATTAATATTCTCAAGTTATGTTAATGTTGTACATCTTTCGAAGCCTGGTGCGTGCATGGTGAGTTATTTTCAGATTCCTGGCCGCATTATAATAAAATATTCTCAAGTTATGTTAATGTTGTACATCTTTCGAAGCCTGGTGCGTGCATGGTGAGTTATTTTCAGATTCCTGCGAATTATGCTTATTTGGGTGTTCTTCTGACGTAACTTTTACAATATGTCTAACCGTTCAGTCAGTACAACTGAAAATCGCAAAGAAGCAGTCCAAAACTGTCAAAATACCAACTTACTCGTAGCCCGTATAAGTTATGTAGGTAGGTACACACACCAGATTTTTGATATTTGGTTTTAGCATGACAGCAGTTCCATACTGATGATTTATATCCGAACCTCCTGAGTAATAGATGTAGTTTTCTTTCAATTTCTTCACACCACTTCCAGCCCATCTCACTTCACTATCTTACCGGGGACACATACACCCACATAACAAAATGCTGGCTCTTAAGTTCGTGCTAAGCATAGTCTCAAGGCATTTGATAGGTCAATTTTGACTTGAGATTGATCTAAGAACGATCATTCTTGTTCATAAATACGAGTGATAGACTTCTTACATTTCATGTTAATGTTACTATACATGTGTTGTAAAAAATCTTTATTGGTGATGTTATATCTTGTAGGTCTTGCCTGTTATTGTGGTTGGAGGTTGGATTGTTATTCGCAAATGTTCTATCATCAATGCACGGGGAGATTCTTCGCACCCTGTGCCCACTGAAGGGCTGCCCCGGATTCAGGGCCGTGGTTATTGTTTGTTCTGCCATGATGAATGAAATTTCGAATAATAGTGTTGTAGATATTCCGTTTCTTTCAACACCGCAAAAAACCCATTTAAAAAAAAAAAAAAAAAAAAAAAAAAAAAAAAAAAAAAACAGCGAGGAAAACAGGCATGAAAAAAACACTGTGAACATTTTTCGAAAGCCATTTGAAGCCAGCAAAGGAACATTCGAAAGCCAACAGCCCGTGTTGTAGTGCTTCCAACCCAGTTGTAATCTTTATGTTGTACTTCTACCTATTGTATGTTTTGTTTATTACATACCAAAGCTCCTCTTGAAAGATGAAAGGATGTGAGTGATACCTACTTACATACCTACCTACCTACATATAAGTAAGTATAGATAATCTCTATCCCTTCAAAGGGAAATATTGCATTTTTCATCGAGCTTTTTATAGGTACCTTTTAAACCCATTTTAGGTAGCAAGAGACAAGAAACGACATCTTTGTACATATTTATGTCAGAGACTAGGTATGTAACTAATCTTCTCAATCTCAACTGTGGCTTTTTATAGGTACCTTTTAAACCCATTTTAGGTAGCAAGAGACAAGAAACGACATCTTTGTACATATTTATGTCAGAGACTAGGTAGGTAACTAATCTTCTCAACTGTCTTTTAATAGGACACAAATTTTTGAGCCATTTTATCAGGACTGACTAGATCAGCAGAAAATACAATAGCTACCTAGGTACTCGTACTTAAATTTTACATCAGCAGAACAGAAGCCATGATTCATGTTGTTGTTATTGTTGTAGCGGCTTTAGCTTTCGCCGAATGGCGATAGCAGAATAAAGAAAAGATGTCTTTTTGTATCTGCTATACACCGGGGTAATGGTCTCTACCTGTTAAATTGGCTGGCTTGTCCTGAACCGTCGTGAGGACTTGTACTTGGTCTTTCAAAGCAGAGAGAACCCTTTAAGCCATGATTCATGCTTTGGCAGAGTTACCTGCGTAGAGATTTTGTTTCACTTCTGAATTTCCGGAGACCAATATTTACCATGAATCAGCTGGTGTAGATTTGTGTCTTGGAATTTTGATTTTGAATTGGTTGTGCTCTTTCCAGATAGACTCATGCTCATTGCCAGATCGTCCGACACAGTGGTCTTCATCATGGTGAAGACGTACGACCTGGCATTGGAGCCCCCTTGCGTAGAGATTTTGTTTCACTTCTGAATTTCCGGAGAACAATATTTACCATGAATCAGCTGATGTAGATTTGTGTCTTGGAATTTTGATTTTGAATTGGTTGTGCTCTTTCCAGATAGACTCATGCTCATTGCCAGATCGTCCGACACAGTGGTCTTCATCATGGTGAAGACGTACGACCTGGCATTGGAGCCCCCTTGCGTAGAGATTTTGTTTCACTTCTGAATTTCCGGAGAACAATATTTACCATGAATCAGCTGATGTAGATTTGTGTCTTGGAATTTTGATTTTGAATTGGTTGTGCTCTTTCCAGATAGACTCATGCTCATTGCCTGGTCGTCCGACACAGTGGTCTTCATGATGGTGAAGAGTATGGTTACTTAGTAACCATCAGTACGTGTGTATTTTGTTTCACTTCTGAATTTCCGGAGAACAATATTTACCATGATTTGTATCTTGGAATTTTGACTTTGAATTGGTTGTGCTCTTTCCAGATAGACTCATGCTCATTGCCTGGTCGTCCGACACAGTGGTCTTCATCATGCCGAAGACGTACGACCTGGCGTTGGAGCCCCCTTGCGTAGAGAGGAGCTTTTCCTGTGAAGCATAAAATATTAGCATTATTATTTCCAGAAATAGTCTAGATTATACCCTGTTTATACTGCCGAAACGATTCGAAAGTATGTTTTTCAATAATTGATAAGTTCTTTATTTCAATAATTTAGCAAGTTGGCTAACTTTCAGAAGAAGGGAAAGCTGCACAAATTTTATGTTATATCAATATTAAGATTGCAGGGCCAGCAGCGTCTGCCTTGTAAGCGCTAGGCCGCAGGTTTGATTCCCGCCCAGGACGGATTTTATCCTGATGGGATAATGTTCTGGCTTTATCCTATCCTGTCTTCCTTCTCTATTTGATTTCGAGACGATAAGACCTTAGCAGTTACAGTTCCCTCTATTGCAGGGGGTCAATATAAGTGTATTTTAAATCTGATTTCCTAATCCAAAATGGTAGTACTCCCCACCATTCAAATGTTTTGTCACAACTTGTCGAGGCGTTTTCATTAGTGTCCTACCATCTTTTGGCAGGAATAAGTGAAAGACTTGGTTTAAAATGAATATCAAAGCTGTGAGGACCATGATGTTAATGTTAAAAGTGACCGCCCAGGATCTCAATTTGTCAATGAGTACATAAGTAATGTTGAGGTTGAGAGAATCATCAGAATCCTCGTCAGAATAATTATCAGAATGATCATGAGTATTCGTAAGTCAACTTGATGATTGGTGGAATACCTTCAGGTGATATCGTATGTGTCTTTCCCTTTTGTTGATTCTGGAACTGTGTGTGAGATTACACCACAATAACAGATTTTTACTTTTACACCAGTTGGCCTTCTAGTTACCTCAATAATAGAAAATACAATCGTCGAATTTATTTTTGATAGTAATTTTGATAAACATAAATAAGACCTTGCTTGCTGCTCTTACCAAAAAATCTGTTTATAGCGTGGATGAATTAAATTACGAAGGAGGTCGCTGGAGTTTCTTTGCTCAATAAAATGAAGTGGTCTGATAAAAAAGAATGGGAAATTTTAGATGCTTACCTGGTTGGTGGTAAGTTCAACTTTTTAATAGGTACTTATCTGACTGAAGTGAAAACGGGATGGGAAGAGAGAGGATGAAGAAGACTTCAGCACGAATCTTGATGGAGTTCTATGGCGAACTTTCGATTGGTGGAAAATGCCAATGGAGCTATGGCGCTCTAAAGCTTGAGGAGCTTTTTACAATCACGCAAGAAAATTTTGGTGTGCACAGATCAAAGACTTGAAGATACTCGGCCGTGGTTGTGGGTACCACCTTGACTGGTCACCGTGTCCTTGGCCTTATTCAGGTGCAGAAATGCAGTACATGAGGGTTTGAAACATTTATAAGCAAATCCAGTCTTATGTAGGGGATGTTTAATAGTGTATTTATATCCCTCGGTGTCTTATCCAAAATATGTAATGGCGGAATAGGTCCCTCAGAGCGTCCCTTTGAGATTTGGACGCGCACGTGTGGATGATGGATTCTAGAACTAGCACCAGTGGGGTGACTTTGATAAGGCGTACGGCAGCGACAACGTCATCCTCATGATTCACGTCGGCTCCATAATATATGGGGTGACGTGGACACTCCGGGTACATCGCTGCCATAGCGTCGTCTGCGAGGGGCCTTACCCCTGCATCACCCCAGCCTCCACTTTGCGGCGTTGAGCGAAGTGTGACCAATTGCGCGGCAGTTACAACGCCTATAACAGCCAAATTCCGCGAAAACGGAAGACGGTCTCTGTTGATTATTCCGCCAATCACCTGGCGGTTGTGGACTAGCGCATCGAAGATGATATCTTCTACGTCCATCGCGGTCCTTCTTGAGACATGAGACGTGATACCATCTGGGGAGTAAGCCAAAAGAGCCTTTACGACACACGCTTCGAACAGCCTGACGTCCCTGCTATCGAACCCTATGTCTAGTTCGACGTAGCCTGGGAGCATTTGAGCCGTCACGATCATGGCGAATTGCTCATTCATGCTAGATTTGGGATTCAAACCCAGCACGTCAGGGATAATGGAGCTTTTGTTGTATGACATGCCCAGCTGCTTCGCTATAGTAGCTGGAGTTCTTTCTGTCAACTGCATTGATAGCCCGGACAACTCCATAACCATAGCAGTTACGAAGTTTGCGGGGAAGGGGATGCCATCGAGTAAGTCGGCGATGCCAACTACCTCGGGAACACGGGATGTAAGATAGTCAATATGTTGGGGCGAGGGAGCTGGACGCTACTCCTCGATCCCTCGATACATAGGTCCAAATCTATAGCCCGGCGCAGTCTTCCCAACAGGATGTCATTGTGTGTCGCATTGGCGTTGGCCAAATGCGGAATTATCACCTGCTGAGCTGCGTGTATTCGAGCAGGTATTGAGGTGTTGATCATGCACATTAGTCTGTTATTTATAGGAGAGCTAGGGCGATGCGCGCCTCCTGAGCCTCAGGTACCGAAGCTCAATTGCAGGGGGTCAATAAAAGTGTACCTATTTTAAATTTGATTTCCTAATCTTTATTTCTGTAATCTGATTTCCTAATCCAAAATGGTAGTACTCCCCACCATTCAAATGTTTTGTCACAACTTGTCGAGGCGTTTTCATTAGTGTCCTACCATCTTTTGGCAGGAATAAGTGAAAGACTTGGTTTAAAATGAATATCAAAGCTGTGAGGGCCATTATGTTAATGTTAAAAGTGACCGCCCAGGATCTCAATTTGTCTATGAGTACATCAGTAATGTTGAGAGAATCATCAGAATCCTCGTCAGAATGATCATGAGTCTCATCTCTCAAACCACATATGGGGGGGGGGGCAACAGTCGGACTAAATTCGTCATGAATACTAGTCGAAGGGGAAGCAACAGGTATTTCCCTAGAAGAGCTGCTACAACCTAGAGGAGGAGAACTATCGATAGTCAGCGCCATCGATAGTTTTTTTATTACATATTTTCCTTGTTTCTAAAGGTCTTATCCCCCCAAAAAGACCTAACCGAACGATAGTTATCGATAGTGCTATCGATAGTTCTCCTCCTCTACTACAACCTAAAGAGAGAGGAGAATCTACTGAAGTGGGAGTGGGACGTTTTTTTGCCCTTTGCCTGATACTATCCTGTTCACAAGTTGCCGTCTCTTCCGTTTTCCTGACTTTGACAGGCTAAGATAATCTCTTTGTGACAGTTTCCACATGACAAAATTAGGTACCTCTGTGTAGTGTGTAATGAAAATTAACACTCACACAAATGCACACACACTGAGAAGTGGGAGTGGGACGTTTTTTTGCCCTTTGCCTGATACTATCCTGTTCACAAGTTGCCGTCTCTTCCATAATAATATTTAAATTATGAATAGCTAGGTGTCAAAAATCAATATATCTATTGAAAAAGAACAACACAAGGAGGAAAGGATGAAAAGTAGATAACAAAATGTAGGTAAATGAAAGATCAAAAATACATAATATGTAAGTATAAGAAGAAAAAGGTGTTAGCAAGACTTTGGTTTGCCTGTACTTTTGGTATGAATGTGAATATCTACTTAATAATGTACCTATATATGTACCTTCATAGCGGTGTTTATGAAGTCCTTTTTATAAGTATGTTTTCGAACCCTATAGGTACTAAAACCAATAACACACAAAGAGTTGATCATTTGTGAAAGATCTTGATGTGTATGTACTACCTAACCATATCATTCCCTGAAAGTTGATCATTTGTGAAAGTTCTTTTTGCGTGCTACCTAACCCTATCATCCCCAGAAAGCTGATCATTTGCGAAAGATCTTTTCGGGTTCTATAATTCTTTCGTGGGATAAAAGAAGGGATCCCTATCATCCCCAGAAAGCTGATCATTTGCGAAAGATCTTTTCGGGTTCTATAATTCTTTCGTGGGATAAAAGAAGGGATTTTTTTTGTGGGACCAAATTTTGAGATGCATTTTTCGTTATCTACCTGTTTTTATCCAGTAACCAGTACGCAAGTAGTACATCTTTAGTACGCGCCTATCATCCCCAGAAAGCTGATCATTTGCGAAAGATCTTTTCGGGTTCTATAATTCTTTCGTGGGATAAAAGAAGGGATTTTTTTTTTTGTGGGACCAAATTTTGAGATGCATTTTTCGCTATCTACCTGTTTTTATCCAGTAACCAGTACGCAAGTAGTACATCTTTAGTACGCAAGTAGTACTGCCTACCTGAAAATTTAGTACGCAATCAGTACTGCAGTACGCAAGTAGTAAACACCAGGTCAATTACTTAGCAGTTAAAAGTTTCAACGATACCTCTATTCTATTAGTTCCAAAAATTAGAACTTCGTTATCTACCTACGTTAAGGTGTGTCCATACATAGTCGACTGGTATTTAGTACGCAATCAGTACTGCAGTACGCAAGTAGTAAACACCAGGTCAATTACTTAGCAGTTAAAAGTTTCAACGATACCTCTATTAGTTCCAAAAATTAGAACTTCGTTATCTACCTACGTTAAGGTGTGTCCATACATAGTCGACTGGCCGTTGATCAAGATCAGTCGACATCGATCGACGGCCGGTCGACTATGTGTGGACATGGACACATCTTTAACGTAACAATAGGTACCTACTCTAGTGAAATCTTTAGATCGAGCTACTGTTTTGGCTGTACATAACTATACTGACAGTCATAATAATACATATGATGTATATTATTATTATTTTAAAGTAGAAATCTTCATATATCTTGCAGATATTATCGGCTTGAAATCGAAGAGAGAAGGAAGACAGGATAGGAGAAAGCCAGCCGTTCCGAGAAAGAAGTGGGTTAGAATTTGTATACGTGAGTCAGTCAGTCAGTCAGTCAGTCAGTCAGTTACACAAGGGGCTGTATATATTTAGGATTATTTTAAAGTAGAAATCTTCTTATATCTTGCAGATATTATCGGCTTGAAATCGAAGAGAGAAGGAAGACAGGATAGGAGAAAGCCAGCCGTTCCGAGAACGAATCATATCCGTTCAGGATAACAGACGCCCCGGGCGGGAATTGAACCCGCGACCGAGCACTTACAAACTAACTAACCTACATGTGTATTATTAAAATTAATACCAACTCTCCTATAATAACGTAGTCGTGTGGTGTTCACACCAGATTTTTTACTTTCCTTATCTTATTGAATTATGCTTATTTGGGTGTTCTTCTGACGTAACTTTTACAATATGTCTAACCGTTCAGTCAGTACAACTGAAAATCGCAAAGAAGCGGTCGAAAACTGTCAAAATACCAACTTACTCGTAGCCTGTACAAGTTATGTAGGTAGGTACATACGTCGCGTCGTGTACAATACGGAGTTAATATCATCTGCTGATTAAATATTAACATACCCATGCTCATTATACATAATTATGTACCTACATAGTACATACATACCCATGCTCATTATACATAATTATGTACCTACATAGTACATACATACCCATGCTCATTATACATAATTATGTACCTACATAGTACATACATACCCATGCTCATTATACATAATTATGTACCTACATAGTACATACATACCCATGCTCATTATACATAATTATGTACCTACATAGTACATACATACCCATGCTCATTATACATAATTATGTACCTACATAGTACATACATACCCATGCTCATTATACATAATTATGTACCTACATAGTACATACATACCCATGCTCATTATACATAATTATGTACCTACATAGTACATACATACCCATGCTCATTATACATAATTATGTACCTACATAGTACATACATACCCATGCTCATTATACATAATTATGTACCTACATAGTACATACATACCCATGCTCATTATACATAATTATGTACCTACATAGTACATACATACCCATGCTCATTATACATAATTATGTACCTACATAGTACATACATACCCATGCTCATTATACATAATTATGTACCTACATAGTACATACATACCCATGCTCATTATACATAATTATGTACCTACATAGTACATACATACCCATGCTCATTATACATAATTATGTACCTACATAGTACATACATACCCATGCTCATTATACATAATTATGTACCTACATAGTACATACATACCCATGCTCATTATACATAATTATGTACCTACATAGTACATACATACCCATGCTCATTATACATAATTATGTACCTACATAGTACATACATACCCATGCTCATTATACATAATTATGTACCTACATAGTACATACATACCCATGCTCATTATACATAATTATGTACCTACATAGTACATACATACCCATGCTCATTATACATAATTATGTACCTACATAGTACATACATACCCATGCTCATTATACATAATTATGTACCTACATAGTACATACATACCCATGCTCATTATACATAATTATGTACCTACATAGTACATACATACCCATGCTCATTATACATAATTATGTACCTACATAGTACATACATACCCATGCTCATTATACATAATTATGTACCTACATAGTACATACATACCCATGCTCATTATACATAATTATGTACCTACATAGTACATACATACCCATGCTCATTATACATAATTATGTACCTACATAGTACATACATACCCATGCTCATTATACATAATTATGTACCTACATAGTACATACATACCCATGCTCATTATACATAATTATGTACCTACATACATACCCATGCTCATTATACATAATTATGTACCTACATAGTATACATACATACCCATGCTCATTATACATAATTAAGTACCTACATACATACCCATGCTCACTATACATAATTATGTACCTACAAACCTACATACATACCCATGCTCATTATACATAATTATGTACCTACATACATACCCATGCTCATTATACATAATTATGTACCCACATACATACCCATGCTCATTATACATAATAATTAAGTAATGACCTCGTGAAGAAAGATCGGTTTTCCTAGGTTTCGTTCAAGAGATCAACATGGCCAATGTGTAAATGATTTATTAATTCTATAATTTCTCAAGGTAGATTTGTGTTTATTCCAATAGGTAGTTGTTCACGAGAGAACAAAAGATACAATAATTGGGCGTCTCCGCGATGAAGGAGTCTAGTGATTATCGGACACGATCCTTTTATGAGTTCTTTCCCTCTCTAATCCTTCAATTGCTTCCTGTTTCCTCATATAGTGTGGGTAATGGGTATATATCCTGCTCTCTTAAATATTGTAGTTTCAGAGGCTCTGTTCTTCTTCCTCATTGGTGACATGAGTCAAGATATCAGAGATGTACTCCTTTGCTGCTGGGCGTTGTTTAAACGTGTTGATTTTTCCTACGAGGTCATAATGGATGACTTGACTAAATTTGTTGAAACGAAGCCCGAATTGGTCTTCAATGATATTTTCCCTCCTAATATCGTCAAAGACGTTCTTCTTATGAAAGAAAAATTACCTGGATTCACGTTGGGGGCGCTTGCAAAGTTCTACAAATTACTTGTCATATGTGTGTATAGATCATGCCAAAATTTGCCTGCTAATGATGAAACCTTCTACAAACTCATTCTCGATATGCGCTCCCAGTTTGATAATATTGTAATTCTTGGTGACTTCAACCTTCCAGCAGTTAACTGGTCAAACCTCCAACTATCCCATAAAGAAGAATCTCTAGTTTTTTTAATAATTCTTTCTAGTACTTTGGCACAGATACAAGTTAGACTAATTGGCCTATAGTTACACGGATTGAGCTTGTCACCTTTTTTATAGATAGGAACTATGTTTGCTTGTTTCCAATCATCAGCAATAACACCAGATTCAAGAGACAGTCTGAATATGTTCTAATTCTTTCTAGTACTTTGGCACAGATACAAGTTAGACTAATTGGCCTATAGTTACACGGATTGAGCTTGTCACCTTTTTTATAGATGGGAACTATGTTTGCTTGTTTCCAATCATCAGCAATAACACCAGATTCAAGAGACAGTCTGAATAAGTTTTCAAGTGGTTTAGATAGGATTTCAGAATGATTTTTAAGGAATGAGGAGGAAATATTGTCAGGACCACATGAGGAGGATTTGAGTTTATTCAGTTCATTATATACCATTTGTTCATTTATATCAATATCTGAGAGTGTATGGTTATTTGTAGCATGATTAATTTTTGGAAGAGGTCCATAAGTTTCATCTTCAAATACAGTTTTGAAATATTCACCAAAAGAGTTGGCTGATTCCAGGTTTGATTCACATGTAATATCAGAATTTGGTTTATATACTTTAGGAATAAATGATTTTGTATTTAGCGAGTTTTTAACATAATTGTAGAATGGTTTTACATCATTTTTGTTAGTAAGTAAAGAATTTTCGAATGATGCTTTAGCAGATTTGAGTTTTGTGCACAAATTCTTAGAGAAGTTTTTGAATTGGATGAAGTGAGCATTAGATTTGGTATGTTTGTATTTTTTCCAAAGTTTGTTTTTGGTGCGAATATCATCATATAGCAGGTTGGTGATCCATGGTTTTTTAAAGTTTGATGAAAAGTGTTTGATATATGTAGATTTTTCAATACATTGATTGACAAGATTTTTGAAGATTAGCCACTTTTCGTTCACTTGAGTGCTTTGATAAAAAGTATCCCATGAGATGTCTTGGATATTAATTTTGATAAGGTCTTGATCAATACCTTTGATGGATTTCAGTTCAAATTTACGGTTGGAATCATTTTGGTTGACAATAAATTGGATTGAAGATTTGATGCAAACATGGTCACTCTTACCAATTGGGTTATCAAATGCAATATGTGAGAGAAGATTTTCATTGGATGTTAATACTAGGTCAAGCAGTGATGGAATGTTTCCATTTCGAAAACGAGTTGGGCTGTTTACATGTTGTATAAAACCAGACTGAATAATGGTGGATAAAAAAACTAGAGATTCTTCTTTGTGGGATAGTTGGAGGTTTGACCAGTTAACTGCTGGAAGGTTGAAGTCACCAAGAATTACAATATTATCAAACTGGGAGCGCATATCAAGAATGAGTTTGTAGAAGGTTTCATCATTAGCAGGCAAATTTTGGCATGATCTATACACACATATGACAAGTAATTTGTAGAACTTTGATTTAAATGTCAACCATACTGAATCTATTCCGGGGGCACTCTTGTTTAATTGCTTAATGGAAATTTTGTAGTGTTCAAAGAAAGAGTTATTTGTGTATATCAGGGCTCCACCAGATCTATTATCATTTCTGTCATCACGGTAAAGAGAATATCCATTTAATTTGAAAATATCACTTGGAAGTTGATCTTTTAACCAAGTTTCAGATAGCATGATAACTTTAGGGGCTTGTTTAAGGCTAGCCAAGTATGCATTCAAGTCTAGAAATTTTGCATTCAGAGATGCAATATTGGTATATAAAATGCTTATCTCTTGAACTGAACTATTATCAGGAAGAATAGTAGGAGTGTTGTGAGCAGGAATAGGAATAATGGATGGAATACCTTTGATGTATTTTAGGGTAATATTTTTTTCACCTGAATTTTTACGTTGAATAAGCTTAGCTTTGACCTGATTTAGAAATTGTCTTTCTTCTTTTGATTTATCATCATTGATTTGGATATTGGAATATTTAGCATGACCTTTGATTTTATTGCGGTGCCTTAGTATTTTGTGGACAAGAAAAACCGATTGTAGTTGTACTCTCAGAGTATATTTATTGCAATTTTTATATTTGTAGATTGTTTCATAGGTTACAAATTTGTTAATATTGGAATCAATAAATTTCAGAATATCACAAATTATAGTAGGCACATCAGTGGGATCATCTATGAACAAACCTTTTATGATGATGCTTTTGCTTTTTTGAAAGGTTGAATCAATCTTATCTGATCTAGTATTTTGATCAATGGTAGTAAGCTTTGGTAAGTTATTTAGAGAATTGATAATGGATTTTAAATGCTTGATGTTGCTGTGATAGCTTGGTAACGTGGGAATAAAATTTGATTTTTTAACACAAGCAATGTCTTGGGGAATATTAGGTATCATTAGAGTTGACATGATTAGGATAAACAGATTTACTAACATTTCCACAAAAATAATTCAAAGAACACTTGTTTTGGTTTAGATTTGTAACGTGGGAATAAAATTTGATTTTTTAACACAAGCAATGTCTTGGGGAATATTAGGTATCATTAGAGTTGACATGATTAGGATAAACAGAGTTACTAACATTTCCACAAATATATATTTCAAAGAACACTTGTTTTGGTTTAGATTTGTAGCAAACTTAGTTTAGATTTGTATCGGACAATGTCCTATGATTGCACTGAGATTTGAGTACTTACGGGTACACTGTTGCACACAATATGGTAACACCAAAAGATTAAGAGTAAATTACAGCTCTACCTAATCAGTTAATTAGTTCTTACTTATAAGTAAACAAAATGTATGGATTACTATGTATGGGGGGGGGGGAGTTTCAAACTTAGCCTAAACTAACCTAAAGAAATAAACATAAGAACCTTGACTAAGAAAAAGAAAATTAAACTTGGAAAACAAATAAAAACTATACTTCTCAATTAGAAATGAAACTAAATAGGAAATAAGGGAAAGTAATGCACTTAATGGGTATTAAACAAGATAGTACTTATCACTAACAAATAAATTTGAAACCTAACCTCACTTTCAGGTTGAAAATTTAAGAATGGAAAAAATGTCGAAAATTATTAAAGAAAAGTAATAGAACGATACTTCCTTCTGTAGAATAGGTTTCAGCCTTTAAAATAAAACACTTTCTATTAAAATTCACTCAGAAATAACAGAAAAACACAATTTTATGTTAAGAGCACAAAATTTCATGTGTGTTCTGTAAAACATAACCTCACTTTTACACACACTGAGAAAAAAAAACGACACCTAAACAGTGAAAAATAGAATGGAACGTTACTAATTGCACTAATATAAAAATCAATACCTATATTAAATTCTTCCAGAGTTTCTTTGGTAACAGTGGCACGGGCCTTTTTAATGTTGGCAACAAACCTTACTGACAGCTCTGGATGTCTTTTCACAAATGATTTTGCCCAGTCGATACCAGGAAGGTAACCAAGTTTGTGACATTTTCCACATGACAAAATTAGGTACCTGTGTAATGAAAATTAACACTCACACAAATGCACACACACTGAGAAAAAAAAACGACACCTAAACAGTGAAAAATAGAATGGAACGTTACTAATTGCACTAATATAAAAATCAATACCTACCTATATTAAATTCTTCCAGAATTTCTTTGGTAACAGTGGCACGGGCCTTTTTAACGTTGGCAACAAACCTTACTGACAGCTCTGGATGTCTTTTCACAAATGATTCTGCCCAGTCGATACCAGGAAGGTAACCAAAGGCTTCGCGAGTAAAGAAATATTTACCATAATACGAGCCAATAGACATTTTATTTCGAAGTTTAACACGTTTACGTACCCCACGTAAGGTACTAATTGCACTAATATAAAAATCAATACCTACCTATATTAAATTCTTCCAGAATTTCTTTGGTAACAGTGGCACGGGCCTTTTTAATGTTGGCAACAAACCTTACTGACAGCTCTGAATGTCTTTTCACAAATGATTCTGTCCAGTCGATACCAGGAAGGTAACCAAATTTGAAACTAGGCTCATTTCTTCCTATCATTTGGAGATATGCTCCCACAAAAAATTCACTCAGAAATAACAGAAAAACACAATTTTATGTTAAGAGCACAAAATTTCATGTGTGTTCTGTAAAACATAACCTCACTTTTTTTTGACATAACCTCATCTGCTGATTAAATATTATGCAAAAACCACGAATACCTAGGTACAAAATACTACAAATGCATTTATTTATTAGTAGTAGGTAAGTTGTTACCATAACCTCACTTTTTGTTGAACATAACCTCACTTTTTGTTGAAAGTCGATATTTTCCAAATAACAGATTGTCGCTACGCCTCCAACCCGAACAGATCGAGCACCCACATGGCCTTGACTAGAGTGAGAGGGATGAGGTTTGAGAACATAAATCTCGTAAGAGATCTTCTTGAGCACGTTCAAGTGGCAGGTTCTTCTGCCTCAGCGATCGTGCATAGCGAGGTGTAAAGAAAGAGCGGTACTTCGTACTGCGAGTTAATATCATCTGCTGATTAAATATTATGCAAAAACCACGAATACCTAGGTACAAAATACTACAAATGCATTTATTTATTAGTAGGTAAGTTGTTAGACAAAACAAGTATCCAATGGGAACTTAGAAAGCTGGTTCGTTGCATAATATGCAAATAGAATAGATACACATAATATAGGTATGTAGACCCCCTGACGATGACGTCTCTTGCCAAAATAAAGTTCTCCCTCCAAGATACAAAACTTTTTATCCCTTTCTGTTTTGATAAAGGGTAAGGTCGGTCAGTTATAATGGCCGAAATACCTACTCCTACCTATCTATACATCATTTGATCATCATCTAGGGCTAGGGAGGGTGTTTTGTTAATGAATGGAGGGGTTGGTTTCCGTTGTTATGGTAACTCCTAGTACACCCACATCATATAGTCCCCTGTCCCTGGTCCTCAACCTCTGTGTTAATAAGACTTCCTCTCTTTTCTCTTCCTAACTTGTCCGTTGTTATGGTAACTCCTAGTACACCCACATCATATAGTCCCCTGTCCCTGGTCCTCAACCTCTGTGTTAATAAGACTTCCTCTCATCATTTCACTCTTTTCTCTTCCTAACTTGTTACATTAAAATCTGTAAAATCATTCTCACGCTAAAGAGAAAGAAACAAATTTAATTGACCCTCACTGGGAGATGAAGGAAACCCCTGGGTCTGGGGTCTGCTCTCTCCCTTCCTTATTCAAAACCTTTGTCCACAGAAAAAGTAGGTATACAATATACAGAAGGAAACCCCTGGGTCTGGGGTCTGCTCTCTCCCTTCCTTATTCAAAACCTTTGTCCACAGAAAAAGTAGGTATACAATATACATAGGTACATAAATTTGTGTAATTTTATGATGAGGGCTAAGTATTCATTAATTGGACATTTCATGGAAATAACTGAGAACTGAGTGAATAAGTTTACGATTATGTGGACCCGATATTAAACCTACCTATATGTATATATTTGAGAACAGTCTAACGTTTTTCAAGTATGTTCCTACGTGAGAAAATTCTACTTTTTCAATAACATCTTTACATATCAATATCAAACATCTTAATAATCTTTTTCAAAAGTATCGTCTAAACCAGCGATTTTCAACTGGCGGTCATGGTCCCCCTCTCCTCTTCAAGAAAAACCTGGATATGGGCCTCCTAACCTGTGTATGTAGCCCGGGAAGTACCTGCAATTGTAGCATGTGGCCTTGTGTGTATACACATGGAAGTTGGAAATCCCTGTCTCTAAACTAAACCGATACATAATTACATACCTCTGTATGTGTAAGTTCAGTTACGCCAGGCTTATTAGTTTAAGGCCAAGCCAACCCATCTGGCTTACCTATAAGCGCTTGGTCGTGAGTTTGATTCTCTCGGAACGGATGGATGGCTTTCTCCTATCCTGTCTTGATTTTAAATCATTAGATACATGAAAGGAAAATCAAAAATCAAATCAAATCAATAATAATAATAATAATAATAATAATAATAATAATAATAATAATAATAATAATAATAATAATAATAATAATAATTAAAAATAATAATAATAATAATAATAATAATAATAATAATAATAATAATGATAATAATAATAATAATAATAATAATAATAATAATAATAATAAACTGAATATTAAACAAATTAGGTAGGTACATAGATACTGATTTTCTTTAACTACGATCGAATAAACTACGGGCCAAAAAATTCCCGGAGGGACGGGCCCAGCTTGTTAAGTGTTAAGTTTAGTTCAAAATTTAGCTGTAGAGTGTAGATCATTTATAATTTAATAATATAACATAGGTAGTACCGTCCCACGACGTCGTTACACACTGGCTTTCACATGATTTCATTTAATACGGATTCTCTTTGAACATTTCCATTGCATTGCCTGATCCTTGCATAAGTAGTAGGGTACCTATACATACATAACATAACGTCTCCATAGACATTACAATTTACAAACCCTCTGTTAAGCAAGATAATGCCTACTTTTGGTTGTTACGCATGATAAAGGTAACAATGTGATGCAACCGGACACTAATAAAAATAATAATCTCCTTCGTTTCTTACATGATGTCGGTCTTTTTATAAGAGCCTTTAGTCTTTGGGATTTTTTCACGAATAAAGGTACCTAACAATAGTTTCGTCCATTTTATGGAAAGAAACTAACAAAAGAAAGATGTTAAATAGGTCTGTCTGTACCTACTGTTCAAGTCTTTAACTCGTTCCTTTTATACAATGAATTAAAATTGCATGACCAGGATATACATATAATAATATAAGGGTGTATGATGTTGAGCCATTTATTGGATTCTGAATTTATCTGAAACGTCCAGACCGAAAATCGGTCCCGTTCAACGTAGGAACTCCCCAAAGCATCGACGTGTATTGATTATGTATGTGCGAAATAGGTCAATAAATGAGTGATTATCCTCATAACAACAGCAATAATAAACAAAAGTAAAAACAAAATCATAAACAACCATTATGTTTGCTATTAATAGAGTGGAACCTCGATATAACGAAGTCCAAGGGAAATGCCGAAAATTTCGTTATTTCGAGGTTTTCGTAATATCTATTTTTCCTCGGGCTCGTGTCCCAAATCACTTCGTTGTATCTATCTATTCTTTTTACTTCGCTATACTGAGGTTTTTGTCTCTGTAGGGAAACCTTTTAACAACAGCAATAATAAACAAAAGTAAAAACAACATCATGAACAACCATTATGTTTGATATTAATAGAGTGGAACCTCGATATAACGAAGTCCAAATGCCGAAAATTTCGTTATATCGAGGTTTTCGTAATATCTATTTTTTGCTATATCGAAATTAAAGTCGTATTATTTCGTTATATCGATTTACTTCGCTATACTGAGGTCCAAATCAGAGTAACTTTGTTGTACTGAGGTAATTCTACTCGCTTTTAAGATCACTTCGCTATACTGAGGTTAAAATTCTTATTATCAACTTTAGTTCCCACATATCATAATATGGTACATAGTAGGTTTCCAATTATGGGCTACAGTGGAACCTCGATAGACTGAGCCTCGATATAACGAAGAAAAGTCGATTTCCCTTCCCTACAGAGGCAAAAACCTCAGTATAGCGAAGTAAAAAGAATAGATAGATACAACGAAGTGATTTGGGACACGAGCCCGAGGAAAATTACCTCAGTATAACGAAATTGATTAAATAACCGATTAGAAGTTAATAAATATCAAGCCTTAGCAGGAGAGTAGGTAGGTATGTTCAATAAAGTAGGTAGGCATTTGGTTCAATAATTTATTTCCGCGTTGCAGTTACAGGTAACTTATTAATTCAACAGGGTTTTACCTTTCACCTGGAGTTCACTGATCCCAAATTCTAGAATGATCAAGATTCCATCCAGCATCATTAAGACATCTACCTGTTTTCGCTCTTCCCATTACCATAAAAAAAAAAAATAATAATAATAA
>NW_007378410.1:0-8308 GCF_000475195.1 Diaphorina citri | reverse complement strand
TCCAGGGGCTTCCAGAGGGGAGGGGGTCATCAGGCCTAGGTTCATCAAGGGGGCCTGAAACCATTTCTGTAGCAAGGGAAATTTCAGGCTGTTTAAGGTCCCCCAGTCAGCCTAGTTAGCTTAGTTGGTAGTGCGTCTGCCTTGTAAGCGCTAGGCCGCGGGTTCGATTCCCGCCCGGGGCGGATTTTATCCTGATGGGATAATGTTCGTTCTCGGAACGGCTGGCTTTCTCCTATCCTGTCTTCCTTTTCTCTTCGATTTCGGGACGATAAGACCATAGCAGTTACAGTTCTCTCTGTCAAACCTCTTAAAAAAAAAAAAAAAAGATTACGGTAGGTATGAAGCCGTTTTGGTGACGAAGGTTTACCCTTCATTCAGCAACAAATTACTACCCTCATCACATTAACCTCACTCAATCTGAGTGTGGCCGGGAAAAGCCAGCAGTACGCCATTGCCCACATGGTCACCCATCCGGATACCAACCATGCTCAACGTTGCTTAACTTCAGTGATCCATTGAGAACTGGTGTATTCAACGTGCTATCACCGCGGGCTATAAACAAGTTTTAATCCTATAACAGCTCTGTCCGAATTTAAACTGGTTCTCTTCTGGTGATAGTATGACCTTGATCGCGTTCTTATCACCTATGACATTTAACTGTACCTACCTTCTGGTGAACTAGATTCTTTTGATCCTTTCGAGCACGATGCAAAAAATTTTGCAAATAGGTTTTTTCAACATTCAATATAAAAGTATACCTAGGTAGGTATCTTCTACTCTCGGCCTGTGTGTATTATACTTATATTTTGCTCCTTACATCAAAGTAATTATACTTTGTTCCTTTGTAAAGACATACGTAATGTCGTAAAGAGTAGGTAAGTACTTAGGTACTTTGATACTTTCAAGGAACTTCTGTTGTTTATAAATACTTTGTAAATGAAACATGCACATAAGTACCCTAAATATTCTATAGTATTATACTGATGAAAATTTGTAAAAATGAGTTGAAAAATAATCTTTACTCAAACGTTCGGACTGTGATAATAAATTGTTCTCCCCATTATTGTTGTTTAAAAAATCGAGTAAAAAACTCAGAAAACCAAAATTGAAGATGTTGGAATGGAAATATGGAAGAAAAAATAGACATGGGCAGATCATATAGCAAAGAATGTTACACCAAAAGAGGACAGAATAAATTCAGGAATAGTTAGAATGGAAATATGGAAGAAAAAATAGACATGGGCAGATCATATAGCAAAGAATGTTACACCAAAAGAGGACAGAATAAATTCAGGAATGGTTACTAAGAGATAGCCAAAGAAATAGAGGACGTCCAGCAAAAAGATGGCAAGAAGCTTTGATGAAACCTGTGATATGACCTTTATTTTCCTCAAATATGACATTTATTTTCCAAAAATATGACCTTTTCCGTAAAATAAAATAAAATAGCTTTGATGAAACCTGTGAAAACGCTTTGGACACACTAGACAGGATAGAATACAATGAAGAAAAAACTAGGAGAGTCCCTTGCTCCTGATGGGGATTCTACGGAATATACGGGCTATGATATGGAAAAAGGAAATATATTGCTTATGTATAAATAAGTGCGTAGATGGATAATTTTATGACCTTTTCCGAAAAAAAGCTAAAATATGACTAAATAGCATGATGTCATGACAATATGACATTTGGTTGTCTCTGTTAATAAGAGATAGCCAAAGAAATAGAGGACGTCCAGCAAAAAGATGGCAAGAAGCTTTGATAAAACCTGTGAAAACGCTTTGGACACACTAGACAGGATAGAATACAATGAAGAAAAAACTAGGAGAGTCCCTTGCTCCTGATGGGGATTCTACGGAATATACGGGCTATGATATGGAAAAAGGAAATATATTGCTTATGTATAAATAAGTGCGTAGATGGATAAAATAATAATAATAATAAGATCAGACCCCCCCTCCTAAATGGTCTTGCACAGATTCAAGAAAACCTATCAGACCTAAGCCATAGGGTTGAAAGTTGCAATCCAGCATTCTGAGCTCGATTCTCGAAAACATATTTCCTAAGCAGAGAAGTACCTCTGAGCGGAGCTCATGGCTAAGTTCCAGTAAGTCCACAAGAAATTAAAGGTTCATAGGAAAAAGGTACACTCAACAAAAGAAATATGGTCAAATTTCACATGTATGCATTTGTAATATTATTTTTACACAAAATATTCCCATTAACATGTACCACTCTACCAGCTACTGACTGAATACTCAGGTTCTCACAGAAAATATTATTTCCAATAAATAGGGGAAAAGGATATTGACCTTATGTTTAACAATGAACTGTTGCATCAAATTTGAGACTTTGAGACAATATTCCCATTAACATGTACCACTCTACCAGCTACTGACTGAATACTCAGGTTCTCACAGAAAATATTATTTCCAATAAATAGGGGAGAAGGATATTGACCTTATGTTTAACAATGAACTGTTGCATCAAATTTGAGACTTTGAGATTTTTATGATGAGGGCTAAGTATTCATTAATTGGACATTTCATGGAAATAACTGAGAACTGAGTGAATAAGTTTACGATTATGTGGACCAGATATTAAACCTACATATATGTATATATTTGAGAACAGTCTAACGTTTTTCAAGTATGTATTTTATGATGAGGGCTAAGTATTCATTAATTGGACATTTCATGGAAATAACTGAGAACTGAGTGAATAAGTTTACGATTATGTGGACCCGATATTAAACCTACCTATATGTATATATTTGAGAACAGTCTAACGTTTTTCAAGTATGTTCCTACGTGAGAAAATTCTACTTTTTCAATAACATCTTTACATATCAATATCAAACATCTTAATAATCTTTTTCAAAAGTATCGTCTAAACCAGCGATTTTCAACTGGCGGTCATGGTCCCCCTCTCCTCTTCAAGAAAAACCTGGATATGGGCCTCCTAACCTGTGTATGTGGCCCGGGAAGTACCTGCAATTGTAGCTGGAAGTTGGAAATCCCTGTCCCCCTCTCCTCTTCAAGAAAAACCTGGATATGGGCCTCCTAACCTGTGTATGTGGCCCGGGAAGTACCTGCAATTGTAGCTGGAAGTTGGAAATCCCTGTCCCCCTCTCCTCTTCAAGAAAAACCTGGATATGGGCCTCCTAACAGTCCTAACCTGTGTATGTGGCCCGGGAAGTACCTGCAATTGTAGCTGGAAGTTGGAAATCCCTGTCCCCCTCTCCTCTTCAAGAAAAACCTGGATATGGGCCTCCTAACCTGTGTATGTAGCCCGGGAAGTACCTGCAATTGTAGCATGTGGCCTTGTGTGTATACACATGGAAGTTGGAAATCCCTGTCTCTAAACTAAACCGATACATAATTACATACCTCTGTATGTGTAAGTTCAGTTACGCCAGGCTTATTAGTTTAAAGCCAAGCCAACCCATCTGGCTTACCTATAAGCGCTTGGTCGTGAGTTTGATTCTCTCGGAACGGATGGATGGCTTTCTCCTATCCTGTCTTGATTTTAAAACTTTGAGACCAATAACCTTTTCAACCAAAACCAAACAACTCCCAAAACCGAAATGTCTGAATCTGAGAACAATTTCCTTTATAGTAATCATTGACACACTATATTTTTTTATTTATACCTAAGCAGGTGAAAATCCCCACTTTGGCCATCTGACACACTATAACAGACCTACAATAAAAAGGAAAATATTATTCTTACAAAACATTGGTTAGCCCAGTGGTAACGCGCTTGCTTATCATGCAGAAGGTCCCGGATTCGAATCCCACCAAAATATATATACAGAGCGTTCAAAACGTCTTGGAACCCCTGAATATTTTTTGAATGGCTAAAGATGAGAAGATGAAATTTGGGTCAGTGTTTTACCTTTTAAAATGTAACTTTTTGAAGTAGTCGCCAAATTTTGGCCGGAGCCAGGGTCAGCCCCAGGGGGGTCAACTTCAAAATCTTAAATGGAAACCCCGTGATTGAGATACATCAAATTAAAGGCCTTGAATAACGTAGTACTTTGGTACAAGATTGAGCTCGATCCGACAACCAGGGCCGGAGTTATGGCCTATTCGATTTTTAATTTTTCTATCTTCTTCCGTCAATAGGGGAAGCACCCAAACCTAAAAATCAACATTTCAAACACCCATTTTCACCCCCGAGGGCCATCAGGGCCAGAAGTTTAAATTTCAATTTTGGGTCTGAATTTCAAGATGAATCATTAGTGGGACCTATTTGAAGCACAAATCATTTATCAAAATAATTTCCCATTTTGGGTGCTTCTCTTATTGACGCAAGAACATGGAAAGAACTCCGGCCCTGGTTCTTGGATCGAGCTCAAATTTGTATCAAAGTACCTACTACGTTATTTGAGGCCTTTAAATTGATGTATCTCAATCACGGGGTTCCCATTTAAGATTTTGAAGTTGACCCCCCTGGGGCTGACCCTGGCTCCGGCCAAAATTTGACGACTACTTCAAAAAGTTGCATTTTAAAAGATAAAACATTACCCCAAATTTCAGCTTCTTATCTTTAGCTATTCAAAAAATATTAAGGGGTTCCAAGACTTTTCGAACGTTCTGTATATTATTAAGAGATATACCCAATTTTCCGACACCACCTTTTTGGGGTTCAAGGTACAACTACCCTGTGTACCTTGGACCCATACCCTTTGTACTTTGACGACTACTTCAAAAAGTTGCATTTTAAAAGATAAAACATTACCCCAAATTTCAGCTTCTTATCTTTAGCTATTCAAAAAATATTTAGGGGTTCCAAGACTTTTCGAACGTTCTGTATATTATCTTATATTATAAGAACGAGATCCATTCACTCATTCACATTTCACATTTCATAGTTCACACACTGATCGCTCTATCTCTAGAACCACAACACCTAGAAAGCTGAAATTTGGTAGGAATATTCCTTTTATGGTCTAGGTGTGCAATAAGAAAGGATTTTGCGAAAATCTAAACCGATCCTGAGATATGATCAATTTTTGATCGCTAAAATCACCATAAATACACAGAGTGCAGCTGCAGAGACTGCGGGAGAGAAAACTTTTCCTCACTCGCCTAATATTTGAGTTTCGTTTATGTTTTTAGTTTGATAACTACAAGTTCGGCCATGCCTTTTCCACAAGTTTGGCCATGCCTCGGGATGAACTAGCGGGATTCCGGAGCGAAGCGACGGAATTCAGCTAGTAATCTTATATTATAAAATCAAGATCCATATATGATGTATAAAACATTCATATTTCGATTGCAAAAATTTCAACGGGTTACTTTCTGGTGTTCTCTAATGTAGCAGTGTGGTTTCATTTCGACTTCTGTATGCTATAGGCCTATAAGAACAAACTATGAACATGTATGCTATTGCTATTATTTTTGTACTTGTCTAAATATTGTCGTCCAGACCTCAGACATTTCGTGCAGACCTCATTTCCTCAGGCCAGCCTAGTTAGCTTAGTTGGTAGTGCGTCTGCCTTGTAAGCGCTAGGCCGCGGGTTCAATTCTCGCCCGGATTTTATCCTGATGGTATAATGTTCGTTCTCGGAACGGCTGGCTTTCTCCTATCCTGTCTTCCTTCTCTCTTCGATTTCGGGACGATAAGACCATAGCAGTTACAGTTCCCTCTGTCAAACCTCTTGAAAAAAAAAAAAGATTACGGTAGGTATGAAGCCATTTTGGTGACGGAGGTTTACCCTTCATTCAGCAACAAATTACTACCCTCCTCACATTAACCTCACCCAGTCTGAGTGTGGCCAGGAAAAGCCAGCAGTACGCCATTGCCCACATGGTCACCCATCCGGATACCAACCATGCTCAACGTTGCTTAACTTCAGCGATCTATTGAGAACTGGTGTGTTCAACGTGCTGTCGCCTGTCTTCCTTCTCTCTTCGATTTCGGGACGATAAGACCATAGCAGTTACAGTTCCCTCTGTCAAACCTCTTGAAAAAAAAAAATCATTTCCTCAGTTTATCACAGCTCAAGAATGGCCACCCTAACCACCGGTAGTGCTATACGCTATTATACGAGTTTAGAGTTCAATACTTCAAATTCAAAGTAAGCATTGCATCGGGAATTGGACTAATTCGAAATACATAGGTACATAGTTTTCATTTTTATAATCAGCGTTTCCTATGAACTTATATTTTCCTGCCATATTTATAGTCTGTTTTTCTTTTTTTTTTCTTTAATTAAATCATTATTTTTATTATTTTATGGTATGAATTTTTTGTTTTCAAATGATTACAAAAATGCAAACACAAAGGTACGGTAGCAAAAACGTTACATTTTTTTTGACACAGCTGAAATCGGAACTTGTGGGTCTCCCGCGTACAAGGGAAGTGTAGTGCTTACCTGCTTACTAAGCTACTAAGCTGATATACATAATACTATCATCGACTAACTATAACTGTATAACTAGGTACTCTTGATCCCTCGCCTTCCTTTCTAAGTTTTTTTTTTTTATGAAGAATCTGAAGATATTATTTTAGCGGAACTCCTAATAACTCACCCGAGATGAAATTCTTGGAAATCAGACCTATAGAAACTAATAAATTAAGTTGATTTTTTCCCATTATTTATTTGAAATCTTGTTTTCTCTAACACGACTGTGTAGGAGGTAGGTATGTATTTATGAATTTGTTTTTTTTTTTTTTTTTTTTTTTTTTTGAAATGCTTTTCCTTTCACACACGGTCTGAAAGTTGACAGACCTAGGTCTGAAGCTTTTCCTTTCACACACGGTCTGAAAGTTGACAGACCTAGGTCTGAAGCTTTTCCTTTCACACACGGTCTGAAAGTTGACAGACCTAGGTCTGAAGCTTTTCCTTTCACACACGGTCTGAAAGTTGACAGACCTAGGTCTGAAGCTTTTCCTTTCACACACATTCCGACTGTCTGACAGACCCCGGTCAGACCTAAATATGTAGGTTTGTCAGACGGTCAGAGCATAAGAGGCAGGCATAAGTAGAACACTTTAGTCTGCAAAAGATTAAAACATTTCAAGCACCACACGTGGTTTTGTAGCAAAAATATCCAAGGTGAGGTTAATGACCTTCTGTTTTGCCAGTTTTGCTCATTATCTCATTGTTTTTCAATTGTCTCTACAATATTATTTCTAATTATCTCTATTTAATCCGGGTTGAAAAACAAAGTATAAACGTATTTATAACTAGCATTACCTACTGAGTTTATTAATTAGGGGACTAAAAAATCTGCTTTCTTGAGACAAAAATTTTCTGACCAAACTTTTCCGTTCACGGATAGGTATAAAAGAATGTGCCTTGAAGTAATGTGAAAGCGGATCAGAGGTACAAGCCTAAAAAATAGCACGAAGCCACTGCGGACAATTGAAAGCATTTCAAACCACTGCGGACAAGGACAGTTCATAAGAAATTCCTCACATAATAAGAAAATTGGTAAAAATGCCATTTCGGAGTTTTCGGTGATGCTCAAACTTTTACAGCGGGAAATTCACATCTGACCCTGTAAGTCCTTACTTGCCAATGATGCGTACTTCAATACGATAACACATGCATGAAGCTAAGTCATACACCTATACACTATACGTATGCATAAGGTATTAGGGTAATGTAACAAACAAATGTTTAACGTTCTGAGATCAGCAACTCAGAATACCTTGATCCAATTTGTACAGGCGGTAATCCATTAGAAAAAAGTAGCTACTTCATTAAATGCTCACAATGAGATGTTGTTTTGAGAGTGATATGAGTGTTTTCCTGATGAACTATTGAATCTTTTTTTTTTTTTTAAAGAGGTTTGACAGAGGGAACTTTAACTGCTATGGTCTTATCGTCCCGAAATCGAAGAGAGAAGGAAGACAGGATAGGAGAAAGCCAGCCGTTCCGAGAACGAACATTATCCCATCAGGATAAAATCCGCCCCGGGCGGGAATCGAGCCCGCGGCCTAGCGCTTACAAGGCAGACGCGCTACCAACTAAGCTAACTAGGCTGGCGATAACTAGGTTATGGCCCATTTAAATTTTAATTTTTCCATGTTCTTCCGTCAATAGGGGAAGCACCGAAAATGGCAAATTCATATTGATTGGTGATTTGGGCTTCAAATAGGTCCCACTCTAATGGTTCATGTTGAAATTCAGACCCAAAAATGAAATTTACACTTTCGGCCCTGATGGCCTCCGGGGCCTAAAATGGATATTTCAAAATTTTATTTTTGGGACTGAATGAGTATGTAAAGGGAAAAATCTGAAAATCGGCAAAAGTTGCACTGGGCGCCGCCCACAGGCGGAATTAACCGCTTT